>NW_012114253.1:3359060-3360296 GCF_000951035.1 Colobus angolensis palliatus | reverse complement strand
GGACCACCATATCCCCCACCCCTACTCCACCACAGATCCCAGGACCACCATCTCCCCACCCCCCACTCCACCACAGATCTCAGGACCACCATATCCCTCACCCCTTCACCATGCCCCTCACCCCCACTCCACCACAGATCCCCGGACCCCCATGCCGCCCACCCCCACTCCACCACAGATCCCTGGACCACTATGCCCCCCACCCTCTACTCCACCACAGATCCCTGGGTAGCAGGCGCCATGCCCTAGCCTTTGGGTGGGTTGTTGGCTGAAGGAGAGCCATTTGCTCCTGTCTCCAGTAGCAGGGACTTGTCCATCCTGGGCAGCCCCCCTCCAAGACAAAGTCGTACCTGTACAGCCTCACTGCTGAGCTGGGCAGGACAGGTGGCTCAGCACCTTTGGGGGATGCTAGGGGCAGGAAAGAGGCTGGGGATCTCTGGGCCAGAACAGGGCAGTGGGTCAGACTCAGAGGCAGGGCTTCTGGGCTCTTTCCTTGTTGTGGAATGAACCATTCAAAAAAAGGGGCCCAAGACTTCAGGCTCTGAAATGAGATAAATCTCTGACATCAGATAAATATCTGAATTAGATTTATCTGATATTGCTGCTCTACTACTTCCCAGCTTGTGACCTCAGGGAAAATACTCACCGTCTCTGAGTCTCAGCTTCCTCTTCTGTAAAGTGGGAATGACACATCTACTTTGAGGAGCTACTGTAAGAATAGAGGTGTCAGATAAGATGAAGCACGGAAAGTGAGCCTGGCAGAGTGAGTGCTTGAAATCCCTATCATCACCACCACTACCACCACCATCACCATCATCATCATCACCACCATCACTATCATCACTACCACCACCATCATCACCACCACCACTATCATCATCATCACCACCATCATCACTATCACCATCATCATCACCATCACCATCATCACCACCTCCACCATCACCACCACCACCACACCATCACCATCACCACCACCACCATCATCACCATCACCATCACCACCACCACCACCATCACACCATCACCATCACCACCACCACCATCACCATCACCACCACCACCATCATCATCATCACCACCATCATCATCACCACCCATCACCATCACCATCATCATAATCACCACTACCACCACCATCACCACTGCCACAATCACCACCACCACCATCACCACCACCACCATCACCATCACCACCACTACCACCACCACCATCACCACCACCACCACCATCAC
>NW_012114253.1:3280776-3358455 GCF_000951035.1 Colobus angolensis palliatus | reverse complement strand
TCACCACCACCATCACCATCACCACCACCATCACCATCACCACCACCACCACCACTATCATCACCACCACCACCATCACCATCACCACCACCACCATCACCACCACCGCTATCATCACTACCACCACCATCACCATCACCACTACCACTATCATCACTACCACCACCACCATCACCATCACCACCACAATCATCACCACCACCACCACCACCATCACCACCACCACATCATCACCACCACTATCATCATCATCACCACCACCATCATCACCACCACCACCATCACCATCACCATCACCACCATCATCTCCACCACCATCATCATCATCATCATCATCATCATCATCTGAAAAGCAGAGAAGAGTCCCTGGGGAAAGAAACTGACACGCTGCCTATGCTGGCTCCACTTAGAGCAGGGGTCAGCTGCTCTGAGACCCACTCACCCTGTCACAGGCAGGGGCAGTACCTTGTCCATCCCAGCACCTGGCACCCAGTCAGTGCTCAGCAAGTGTGTGTTGAGTTGGTTTAATCCAAAATACGAACAGAAGGGGCTAATAATCACTAGTGTTGGGGGCAGTTCTCTCGGGGGGCAGGGCTGGGGAAGGCCAAGAATCTGCATCATTGTCCAGCCCCATTGTCCAGGTGGCTGTCTTGGAGAAGGAAGGGGAGGCCTCCAAGAGCTTCCAGGAACACCAGGGGAAGGGCTGGTCTTTTCCAATCCCCTTGTGTTAGAGATAGGCAGGGCCTGGAGAGGGGCGGGGTCATGCGGGGAGTCAGGGCAGCTGTCCACTGCAGCCAGGCCACCTCCTCAAGCCTTCCCTTGTTCTGCTGTCTCCCTCCTCCTGCCTCCCAGCCTCCCCCAGCCACACCCTGCACCTGCAACCCCTCCCAGTTCCCACCACTGGAACACCTGGCACCAGGCCTTTCCCAAGAAATTCCCCTGGTAGCATACGCTGGCTGCAAGACACACCTAGGCCCTCAGGGTCTGGCCTCCCTCCAGAACCCTCCACAACAGCCCTCCTCGACCCATCTGAGATTCAGCTTTCTCCACCTAGGAACCCTTGTCTTGAACACCACCTCCTACAGGAAGTCCTTCCTGATGCCTGCACACCGTCCTCCAACCAGATGTGATTTCTTCTTCCCTTAAAATCCCTTCATCCCAGCCTACTGGTACTCAGACCTACAGCCTCCCTCTGTAGGTTTTCCTCCGACCTCCTCTGGGACACCTGGCTTTGAGTCTCGTGCTGCAGGACTGGGAACAGGTTCAGTGGATGTCTGCTGCTCCCGTCCTGTGCCAGGTGCTGTGGGTGGCTCACAGTAACGGTCATGTGGTGGTTAATGACGGGTCCTGCTGGCTTGTCCAGGTATTGTGCTAAGTGCTTACCAGCCCTAATCTCACTCAGTCCTCCTGTATTAGTATCCCCTCTGTAGGGATGAGGAAACTGAAGCCCACAGAGGCTAAGCAATTTGTCCAGGGTACACAGCACGGCAGATGGCAGAGCCAGTCTGACACCAAAGCTCCCCTGTAAGATCCCATCTCTGTTTTCCAAGCTCATGCCTGGATAAACCAGGTTTCTGCATGGTGGACGGCGGCAACCCAGCCTCTCAAACCATCTCCTGGTCTAGGACCCACCCACCGGCAACTTGCAGAAGGCCACGCCCACACGAGCCTCTAGCACTTTCCCAGCCTCCCTTGCAGCTGCATGGTCATGGGACCTAGCTCAGCCAATCAGCTGCACTTGTGCAGATTTGACCCCAGAGCCAGTGATGCAAAGAGGCAGGATCTAGGTAGGGGCAGGTGGCGGTGGTGGCTGTGGGCACAGCCATGTCCTGTGTTTAGAGTGTGGCAGCCTGTGTTGACCAGTTCTTTTAACAAGAAGGAAGGGAGGGAGGGACGCTGGGTGGCTGGGGTAGACAGTTGCTGGCATCACTGCCCAGCCACAGGCATTCGCAGGGGCTTCAGGGACCTGCCCTGCCCCACCCCAGGAGGTGAGGTGAGGGGAAGCTCACAGGGGCTTCCGGGAGAGCTGTCCTGAGAAGAGGACTCAGGGACCAGCAAGCCCTGCTTCCTCTGGACCTGCTCGGGACTCTGAGGGACACTGGCCTGGGGACAGAACCCGCAGACTCCTCAAAGACCCATGCCTCTGCAGGCCTGAGCTGCCTCTAGACTTGCTGACACATGCCCAAGACCACAGTAAGTTCCCCTCACTGTCCAGGCCGCTTTGCATTGGGTCTTCTGCTGCTCGCTGGCACACACCTCTCAGCTGCCCCACCCTCTGGCGGTGACACCAATATCTTCTTGTTCCCTGGGACAGAGCCTGGACACTGTCTCAGCGAGGGTGCAGTGGGTAAGCTTGGCAGTTAGCCTGCCACCGGCCTGGTGAGCTCGGACAAGTCTTTAGAGCTCTCCAGAGCTCAGCTTCCTCACCTGGAGAGTGGGCTCCTGAGGTGGCTGTGAAGTCCAGGAGGTCAAATGCGAAGCTCTCAGAGCAGCCCTGCCAGCTTCCCGGCTGCTGCTGTTACCAGTAATCATCTCTATTCTTACAACAACTCTTTTTTGTTTTGGTTTGGGTTTTTTTGTTTGTTTTTTTGAGACAGAGTCTCGCTCTGTTGCCCAGGATGGAGTGCAGTGGTACCATCTTGGCTCACTGCAACCTTCGCCTACTGGGTTCAAGCAATTCTCCTGCCTCAGCCTCCCAAGTAGCTGGGATTACAGGTGCGTACCACCACACCTGGGTAATTTTTATATTTTTAGTAGAGACAGGGTTTTGCCATGTTGGCCAAGCTGGTCTTGAACTCCTGACCTCAAGTGATCCGTCCACCTTGACCTCCCAAAGTGCTGGGATTACAGGTGTTGAGCCAGCGCATCTGGCCAACTCTTCGAGGTAGGTATTATGATCTCCATTTTACAGATGAAGAAAGTGAGGTTCAGAGAGGTGAATTCACGTGCCCAAGGCCACACAGTCAGCAAGAGGCAGAACTCCACCTGGAACTCGGTCTGTCTGACTCTCAAAGCCAGTGTCCTCCCACCTAAGCTGCCTCCCTCCTTGGCGTTGGCAAAGAGATGGGCAGGTGGCCTGGAGGATGGGCGCTGGGGCAGGCGCAGTGGTTCCCAGGCCTGTGTCTCTCTCCTGTAATCCTTCAGAGATCCCTGGGCCAGACTTTATCTCAGCCAGGGCTTAGCAACTTTTCCTAGAAAGGGCCAAGCAGGAAATGTCGTGGGCTTTGAGGGCCACCTATGGTGTCTGTCGCATAGACATCAGCCCTTTACAAATGTGAAAAACATTCTTCCTTGCTGGCTGTCCAAAAGCAGGCAGGATTTGCCACCCCAGTTTGGTAAGCTCTGCTGGAATTGATCTGCCATTTTCAGGCAGGTCAGCCTCTGGGACACTAAGTTCTTCGTGTCTGTCCCCACAGTCCTGACCAGACATCCCCACAGTCCTGACCATTTCCCAGGTAATGTCCTGGTAATGTCCCAGGTAATGTCTGTGTATTTCCCAGGTTGGACTGAGGACCAAGGTGAGGTGGCAAAGGGGATGGTCTTGGATTTGGACTTAAATCCCTGTTTGTCACTTCGGACGGGGTGGCCTCAGTTTCCTCGTCTGGAAGATGCGAATAATAGTGTCAGCCTCATGTGGTGGTTTATAGGATGAAACTCCCTGTAAGCACTTCCCACGGAGCGAGGCACACCTTGGCAGGTAATTGCGGTGTGGGAAGCACCTGGCGGCCCAGCCCTGGTCTGAACAGCACCTACGCCCGCTTCTTGACAAGGCTGTGGGCCTGGTAGTGCCTGATACCATGAGCTTTTGCAAGGCCCTGCCCCTCCTGGGCCTCAGTTTCCCTGTCTGAGGTTGGTTGGACCTGACCGCTGAGGGCCCGCCACCCTTCAGGAGTTAATGGAACGAAAACAGCCATGGCATGCCAGCTGTTTGTGCTGACGGCGCTCCCAGGCTGGACGCCACCGTGTGGTGCTCAGAGCAGCACGACATGGCAGGGAAGGAAGTCCAGCCTGGGCCCATCCCCGCCCGCCCATCTGGTTCAAGGCTGCCCTGCCTTCCCTGGCAGGGAGGCAAGCACAGCCCAGGCTCCAAGCCCCACCATCCCAACCCTGGAACGCCAGGCCCCAGGGAGGCAGAGGACTCTCCCCTCTGAGCCGCCGCTGTCCCCAGGTTCCCTTTGGATTCTGAGAAACCTGTCTGCCGTTCTTACCGCAGTCCAGCCCTGCAGCTGGGGCGCCAGCCAGGGTAACCGGGAGCGGGGCAGGGTAGCTCCCGGCCGGGCCCTGGAAGGCTTCTCAGAAGCCTCTGTTCCCACATCAGGGAGATGCGTCTTAGAACCCACAACTCCTTGGCATCTGCTCAGAGCTGGGCACTTTGCAAACACGGTCACATCTATCCTGTGAGGCAAGGCTGCTGACTGCCTTTTACAAGGGGCAGAACTGAGGTTGCTGGGGAAGCAGCTTGCCCAAGGTCGCACAGCTAGAATTAGAACCCAGGACTGTCTGACACCAAAGCCCTTGAACTTTCCACCCAGCCCATAGAGTTGGAAATGACCGTTGACATCGTCACCTCCCAAGTGACACATCTGAGGCATGGCCAGTAGACTGGCCTCTGCTTGGATACCTCCAGTGACAGGGGACTTACTACCTCCAAACAGCTCTTGTCACCGTGGGAGTCCTGCTGTCAGCTGTGTTTTCCTTAGACGGAACCAAAGCCGCTTCTGTGAAGACCCTTCCTGGGAGTAGGTCCTTCATAACCCCAATGATGCATTTCCAGCGCCGCCTCTGTGCCAGGCTCTTGGTGAACCCAACGAGGCACATTTGCTTCACACATGAAACCAAAGGCCTGGCCAGGCCAAAGGCTGTCGCACAGCCAGCCCCGAACCCAATCTGGCCCCAGACTCCAACCTCAACCACTTTCATGCCAGCCCTGGCTTCGGGTCCCCATGCAGAGCTGGCAGATGTGGTGGGGCAGAGCAGGGAGCGGTGTCAGAGACAGGAGGCAGGGAGGGGCTGGGGAGCCGCCTGGAGCAGCTCCCCTGGGACTCAGCACAGTCCTGTGGAGAGGAACCCAACCCTGCAGAAAGGCACGGGGCTGAGGCTTCTAGAACCTGCCTTCGCTGCTCACAGCACTTCAGGGTCCTCATGGCGCTCGGATTGACCCCTTCACCAGCCCCTCGACGTCCCTGTTCCTGATGCTCCAGACCTGTCCTGGCTTCCAGGCGAGGGGCCCTGCTGCTCTGTCGGCCTCCACGTGGGAACCTGTGTCTGGGACTTGTCTCTCCCACTGAAGCAGAGGGGGCTCCCCGAGGTCAGGGCCTGAGCTGGCTTAACTCGGCACGTCCCATGAGCACCTGTGCCAGGACTGCCAGATTTAGCCAATAAAAATACAGGCTGCCTGGGGAAGCTTGTATTTCAGAAAAATGGTGAGTCGGGTGTTTTTTAGGATAGTCTGTACTAAAGACTGTAGTCGTTCGGGGCTCTGGCTGAGCCCCCTGTAAACTTGGCACCTGGGCCTAATTCCGGTCCTGTCCCAGCCCACTGGACTCAGGAACCCAGCAAAGCACAGATCCCGCTGCCCGATACCCGCTGCAGGCCCCGCCACCGTCAGAGGTTTACATGTATGTGTTGTTTATGTGAAACTCAGATTTAACTTGGCACTTTGAATTTCACCCAGCAGCCCTGACCCAGGCCCCTCCTCTGGGTGAAGCAACCTCATCCTTGAGCCCCGATTCCCTCATTGGAATGGGATTAATAGTACCTGCCTCAGAGAGAGGTGACATGGGACAAGACCGTCGGGTACGGAATCCAGCCCTGCACAGTGGGTTCCAAGTGGGGCCCCCGAGACAGAACCCAGAGCGAGGGAAACGTAAAGGTGGTGGGCCTGCGCCCCGAGGCCTGGGCCACCCCTGTGATCGCTCTTGAGGTGGCTGGAGCCCTTTTGACTGCCTGGACAGGAGGAGGGGAAGGGACTGGTGGCCCCAGTCACACTGTGCTGTGAAAAGGAGCAGCCCTCCAGCCATCGCTTCTGAAGCTGGGCGAGGAAACACAGTGGCATTGTCCTGTTGTCTGCTGTCACACTCTTCATGTGACCTGTCCCCTTGAATGAGCAGATTCCCGCCACATGAGGGGGTGGGGGCTGAAGCGCCCACAGCTCCATGCCCAGCATTCAGGCCCCGCCAAACAAAAGCCACCTCCTAATTGCCCTGTTTGTCCTGGCACGAGGGCTGACAGGGGTACCTGCGGAGCTGGTTCCCAGGGCCTTGCACCTTGTCTGCCCAGCCCCGAGTACGGCTCCCAGCCTGCAGCCAGTTAACCCTTGGCTGTGGCTGCCCTGCCTGCCTGCTGGGCACCTGGCCAAACCCTGGCTCCCAGAGCTGTGCCCTCCTGCTGGGAGCTGGGATGATCTAACCCAATCCGTGCCCAGACCAGATGGGGAGTAGGGTCAGGTGAAGAAGCAGGGCTCAGGCTGGCTGGACAGGGAGGCTGCATCTCACTTGCGGGCTGTGCAGCCTTGGATCGGTAAGTTTGCTTCTCTGAGCCTAAGGTTCCTCATCTGTAAAACAGGAAGAACAACAGTAACAAGAATTGGAGATCACGCGAGGCACGGAGATCCCGCTGGAGTGGGTGCTCAGTAAATACGGCTACGGTGCAGTTCCCAGATCTCTGAAGCCAGGAACAGCCTAACAGGGGGCCCAGCCAGGACCCCTTGTCGGGACCAAGCTGGCTTGTGGACAGAAGGGGTGGACAGGGTGGCACTGGCCAAAGGCGACAGAGGGACCTAAGGAACAGAGTCCAAGAAACAATGAGCCTGAGACCCTGTGCCCTTCACTCCTGCCCATGCCCAGAACACCCCCACCTCCCATCCTGCGTGAGAGTTCGGGGCTCTGGATGACTTCCCCCTGTAAACTTGGCACCTGGGGCTAATTCTGGTCCTGTCCCAGCCCCCTGGACTCAGAAACCCAGCAAAGCACAGATCCCGCTGCCCCGTACCCACTGTGGGTCCCACCACTGTCAGAGGTGGTGACCTTACATACCTCCCACCACGGCTTCCTCAACCCAGCGCCTCAGAAGCTCATCTCCCTTTTCCTGAGAGGCCCGGCCAACCTCTGGCAATGTCCCAGGGGGCTGCCAGAGGGCGGCACCCCATGCCCCTCAGGAGGAAGCCCGCAGCCTGCTGCAGATGCTGGAGGTCACTGGGGCTTGTGGCAGTGGCCGGAGATCGGCACCGACTCAGAGCCCAGAGTAGCCAGAGGAGGTGAGCTGGCGGGATTCTTGTCTTCATAATCCACCTGTCACTTTGACCCTTAAAACAGCACCAGCTCCCCCCGCACTTCAAGCCAGGCACCTCCCGCCCCACGCTTTCCTCCCGGAAGTCATCACACTGCTGGGCGCCCACCTGGAGTGCGGCCAGGCCCCACATGCCCAGGACCCGGTTGGCCTGCGTGCAATGTGGGAAAGTGATGGGGGCCTCATGCAAGTCCACTCCTGCTCTCCGTGCCCACTGTCCCTAACCCTAGAGTGAAGGGGTCAGAGTTCACCTTCAAGCTCTGAAGTCAGGGCAAAGGGGCAGAGTGAAACGCAGTGGATACTGACCCCGGCCGCCTTGGCCAGGGGCAGCTCCCAAGGCAGATGGCAGCCAGTAGCCCTCCCATCCCAGGCTGGGGCCCTGATGCTCTGGAGGGCGGGTCCCTCCGACAGGGCCAGGCGGCAGCGGAAACGGCTCTGCCTCTGCACATGCCTTGCTCAGTTTCTCCAGGCCTGTTAAGGAGGCCAAAGGGGGCAAGTTGGCAACTCATGGGGACCAGGCCAAGCTCCAAGACTGAGCAACAGATAAGGAAGGGGAGGAAGGGAGTAGCCCCCCCAGGGCAGGAAACACGGAGCAGAGAGACAGAAATAAACCACGGAAAGCAAACAGATGTCACCAAAGCAACTGAACTTGTGAGTGCCTGGAAGGCATGTACACCTGTGTGTGCGTGTCAGGTTGGGCATCTGTCCTGACACCCATAAGACAAGGAGAGGGGTGCTGTGGAGCCTAAGGGATCCTCCTCCAGACATTCTGTGATTCCTGGTTTTTTTGGTGGTGCTCCTGTTGTTTTGAGATGGAATCTTGCTCTATCACCCAGGCTGGAGTGCAGTAGCGCAATCACGACTCACTGCAACCTCTGCCTCCTGGGGTTCAAGTGATTCTCCTGCCTCAGCCTCCCAAGTAGCTGGGATTACAGGCACCCACCACCATGCCCGGCTAATTTTTGTACTTTTAGTAAAGATGTGGTTCTGTCACATTGGCCAGGCTGGTCTCAAACTCCTGGCCTCAAGTGATCCGCCCGCCTCGGCCTCCCAAAGTGCTGGGATTACAAGCGTGAGCCACCATGCCCGGCCATCTGCGATTCCTTGACACACTGATACAGTAACACTGACGGTCACAGCTAAAGCCAGCCGTGCCTGGGCTGTGCCAGGTTCTAGGACTTTCTCCTGTATTTGTTCCTTGAATCCTCACCCGCACAGACAGGTTAGGAAATTTGCTCAAGTCCCATAGCAGGGCTGGGCCCCCTCTGGAGCCCTTGGTCCTGCCTCTACACCATGCCACCCTTGCCCTCTGACAGGGAGCGGCACCCCAAATTCAGAGCCCATGCAATGCAACTGTTTAGTCCCAGGACATGTACCTCTCGGCCGCATCCTCAGGTACGGGGCCCTGAGGCTGCCTCCGCTGGCCACGGGGACAGGAGGGAGCAAACTGGGTCACACTCCCTAAGTCGGCCTTCACCCTCTTCCTCCTTCTGGTCCCCGCACCCCAGCATGAAAAGCAACCAGTCTCCCCAGGCCAGCAACGCTCTCTCTGGAAAGGGGATTTCAGAGCCAAACACATCTGGGTTCTCATCATGGCTCCACCCTTTGCTGTGTGAGCCTGGGTAGGTCATTAGCCTCTCTGTTTACCTGTGTTTACCTGTGTGGAGAAGGGAATGCCACCTGCCGCTTGGGATGGCCGCAAGGATGGAAGGACGTGCTGCAGGTAAAACACGAGCTTCCTGCAGGCCCTGCGTAAAGGCCAGCCCTCAGCTCCCTTCCTGTTCAGAGGCTACTCTGTTCCCCCTGTTGCATCTGAGCCACCAGCCAGGCTGGGGTCAGAAAGAGGGCCAAGGGCACCAAGAGAAGGTGGGGGATTCGTCCAGGCCTCGCCCCAGGTAAGCATCAGCAGCCAGCTCCAGGAAGCTCAGCCTGGGGATTTACCTTGTCCCTCTCTGCCATTCTCTTGGTGCTGCTGGGAAGCACTCAAGCTTGAAAAGGACTTGCGGTCTGGGAGACCAAAGCTAGCTCCAGGCAAAGAAATGGCCCTGCCCTGAGGTGATCTATGACAGGAGGAGGAAGGGGTATGACCCGGAGCAGGAGCCTGGCTGGAGCCCTGATTTGGGCACTCCAGCCTGGGTCTGAGCCAGCTCTGCCTCCAGCATATTCTAGGGCCTCAGTCCAGCCTTGCTGGAGGAACAGTGAAGGGCAGGAGATGGTGGGGAAGGGTCCTCAGGGGCCCACCTGCTCCAGCCTGTTACTGGAATCAGGTTTGGATTTACTGCCCATCATCCCAGAGTTAGGCATAGCGTTGTGGAGATAGCTGTTTCTTGGGAGATCCTGACATAGACCCATCATTCAGCCAACAAATACTCCCCGAGTGTCCTCCATGCACCGAGCACTGTTCTAGGCACTGCAGATGCAGCAGGAAATAAAGGAAAGCTACCAGCAGGACGCAGCTGAGGGAGATGAACAGGCGAGCTGACCACAGCTGCATGAGGCCGGCGGAAAGCACCCAACAGGGCAGGCAGGGGCAGAGAGGGCCCCGGAGCGCACTGCTCTCCCACACTGGGGCTCAGGGGCATCTCTGAGACCTGAGTGGAGGGAGGAGAGGAGCCATGCAAACACCTGGGCTAACGGGACAAGGAAAGCCTGTGAGGTGGATGTGTGCCCTGTGCGAGCGGACAGCAGGGAGCAAGTGTGTGGAGCGGGGGATGAGAGGGAGGAGGGAGGAGGGAGGCTGGAGAGGGTCTGGGAGCCTGGGAGGTAGTTTAGCTGGCCTTCAAAATGTGAAAGTGAAAAGAGAGTTTCAGAGGCAACCGCCTGCAGCGTTTTTTAAGTGACAGTTCTGGGTGCTTGGAGAACGGACTGCAGAGCGGGAGGAAGTGGGAGATCCAGGAGCTGGGTCTGGGTGCAAAGGTGGTGGCAAGTGGCCAGCTCTGGGCTATATTCTGCAGCCTAGAGAGCAGAGTGAGTCTCTTCTGGCTCCTCCCAATCCCCTAAAGGGACCCAATGCTGACAGCCAAGCACAGACTAAGTGCCCAGCTGAGGTTTGCTAAGTGACCAAAGAGGATGCCCGTTGCAACCAGACACGAGAATCTGGCCATGGGCAGGTTGGAGCCGGGGGTGGACCAACCCGGCCACCCACCTAAGGAGCATGTCAGCCACAGCCTGTCCCCCACGCTGATCTGTCTACACTCCACACTGCCACCTCACACCTGTCCTGGAAGCCCTCAGTTCTGACTCTCTCCTCTCCATGAGGACAGAACCTGTTTGATGCACGCTGTGCCCTCCGCCTCTGTTAAGTCCCTGGCACCGAGGAGACACTCGCTACATCCTGGAAGGAACAAATGAAGTCGCATGACCCCGAGTAATCTTTGGAGTCCCACAGACCCCTCAGCTCCTGACTCCCTAGCGGGCGAGTTACCTCCTCCGGGGGCCGCCTCCCCATCGCTAAGGTGGAAATTCCAGCATCTAATGTACAGGGTTGATGCAGGAGTGAAATGCAGAGAACAGAGCACAGCCCCTGGTGTCCCAGCAAACACCCCCGGGGAGGGGAGGTACAGGCAGGGGCCTCCCTTTTCACCTCTAAGAGCAACAAACTTGGACAGCTGGGCGCCAGGGCGGCTGCTGACTGACGATGCCAGAGGCTTCAGCCATTCTACAGGGAAGGTGTTGGCGCTGCCTCCCCAACTTTATAGCTGAACTTGAACTTTACAGGATTAAAAGCGCAGCTATCATTAGGCGTAGGCAGGGCCAGAATCAACTGAACTCCCCAACAGGGGCTGCCTACTGAGAAAGACAGGGAGCCAAGAAACGATGGGCCCAGATACTGGTGTGGGACAGGAGAGGGCTAAGTGGCTTTTTCTTCAGTGTCCTTCGATGCTCCTTTCGTGAGACCTGGGCCCGGAGAGGTGTGGCTCTCTCCCCAGACCAGCCTCCACTCCTGCTGGAGCCCAGACCAGCCTCCACTCCTGCTGCAGCCCAGAGCAGCCTCCACTCCTGCTGCAGCCCAGACCAGCCTCCACTCCTGCTGGAGCGGGCCAAAAGCACCCCCTGGAACCTGTCGCAGACCTCATGGCTGCTGTGTCAGCAGCCTGTCTGGGGCTATGGCAGAGCCACTAGAAGCATCCCTGTGCAGACACCAGGAAAAGCTCTACCAGTGAAAACAAGATATGTTTGGGCTGCGGCCAACATCCTCTGAGGCCTTTGCAAGAAATAAAAAAATGCAGGGCAGACAAAAATAAGCAAACACCTTGTAATGAGCTTTGGTGACTCTACCTTTGCAGGCCAGAGCAGCAGGCCTCGGGACAGCTTCTGAAGGCATCAGGTTCACTCTCACTGCCCTGAAGTGTGATGATGGACGTGCTGAGCCTCCCTGAGCCACATGAAGCAGCGAGGCCAGTCTCTGCGCGGCCGACCCCATGCCACCAGCTCACCTGGCTGCTCCCCACGCTCCCTCCTCGCTTCGCTGTCCGGATGAGGCTGCTCCACTTTATTCCTCACAAGGGGGTTATGTAACCGTGAACACAGACTCCTGAACACCTGAATCGGTCTCTCGGAGACCAACAGAAAGTGGGCAGCACAGACACAGAGCGGGAGCCAGCCTGGGGCATTCCCAGTGTGAGGCGGAAGTGTGCCGAGACCAGGGTCTCCATCGTCCTCAGCCGGGGCATGGGGGCCTTCCTTCAGACTAAAACAAGTTCACTAACAGTAAGAGGAGCTACTAGTTTCCACATGGCAGGCAGATTAGCTCGTGGAAACCTCAGCACCCTCCCGCCACAAAGATGAATTCCCATTTGACAGGTGAGGAGACTGTGGACACAGCAGGCAGTGGAGCTGGGATCTGAACAAAGGAGTGAGTGCCTGGCCACGCTTCAACCAGGCTACTCCCTCCCTGGAGCCATACCAGTCCCTCAGAAGCCCGGTGTCCCCAACACAAACACCAAAGTGTGCTCGTGCAAGCCAGCACATGCATGCTCTGGTCTGCCAGGGCTTCCAGCTGGGCCCTTGCCACAAACGCCTTTGTCTCTTCAGCTTAGTCCAGGCACGACACTCATGCCCGCTTGTGGCTGTTCGGTCAGAGGCTCTGGGGAGGGATGTGAAATCCTGGCTGTGGAAGTCTACAGGAGCCCAGAGGCCACCCCCAGTCCCAGATAATCTGGCCTGAGGAGTGAGTCACAGAAACTGGACATCCAGACAGAGGAGGCCGACGTCAGCTGGCTGAGTGGCCCACAAAGAAAAAAGGAGACAGGCATGAGCGAGCCCTCCCTCCCACGAGGGGAGCCTTTTCCCGAAGTCTGGGGAGAGGCCCTCGGGAGTCCTGCTGCCCACGTGTATAGGGGAGCAGGTCTGAGGTCTCCAGGAGCAGCAGCCACACTGGTCAGGACATAGCTTCGGAGGCACAAACCTGACAACTCCACAGCCCCGGGCTTGGAGCCCTTGGGTGAGCGGCTCTGGCTCATGGGCCCTTTCTTGAAGAGATTAGAAATAAGATACACTGGGTGCCTGGCATGTCGATAGCAGCCACTCTCTTTATCCTGATCCTAAGTCTGCCCCAGGCCCTCTCTTAACATGACAACCCTGGAGAGAAGTCACCAAGGGATTCCGGATTCACAGCAGCATGAGAACGTCAAATGCTCCCCAGGCCTCTGTGGTCCAACAAGACGGTGCCCTACTCCACAAGCCTTCCTGCGGCCGAGGGCTAGGAAAGCTCTGGGCTCCACCAGCCTTCCTTCAGCCGAGGGCGAGGAAAGTTCTGGGTTCCACATATCTTTGAGTTCCAGCTCTTAAGGCCAAAAAATTAAGAGCAAGGCATGGGCTTTGTTTTGGGAAAAATCAGAGCCATCAAATGTGATGGCCCAACTTGCTGGCCAAGAATAGACAGGTTCCACTTAGCACTGACAACAGGCCTGGAGACAGCGATTCTGACATGAGTCTTCCCGGAAATGGCTGTGCATTCAAGGGAAACCATTTGGCCTGCACCACTGAGGAGGAGCTAAAGCAGCAGGCTACACCTTCGTTTTCAATGTGTATTAAGTCATTTGTTTATTTCTCAAGATGTGCACACTCAAGTATGAAGTTGGCCGGGACAACTCATGGCTCCTAGGTATGTACAGGCCCTTTGATGGCTTGGGTTACAGACAACTTCATAGCTAGTGCACCACACACACGAGATAAAACAGGAAGCCTAAAAACCCCAAGCCACACCAAGAAAAATGAGAGAGGGGAGGGCGGGGTAACAATGCAGCATCTGCGGAGGGAACTCAACGCACAAGGAGGGAGAACAGAGGGTGGAAGGCAAGCCAGCTTCGTCGTCGCTGCTGCAGCTGCTGTGTGGTGGTCAGGGGACTGAGTTCAACAGGTCCTTCAGGAAGCTCTCTGGATCGGTGATTTCTGATAAAAGACCTGCAAAGCACAGCGGGCAGAGGTGTGTCAGGGGCGGGCGTGCAGCCCCCATTCCCCCTGAGTCACGGCTGCCGCATCTAGCAGAGAACACACTGGGGTCTGAGAAGCTCTGGCCTGGCTGCTCACTGGACAGCAGCATGACCGGGGAGGCAGTCATTGAGCAAAACCCTGTTCCGCAGCAGGAGTCCTGTTCCAGAAGCAGGCACTGCTGCTGGGGGTGAAGTGGAAGAGGCCACACCTGGCTCAGGGACACCCAGGGATGTGCAAATCCACGGACCCCCAGTGCAAAATGGAAGGTGGGTTCTGAAAGGAGAGGGCCTGCAGTCTACCATCTTCTCAAAGGGATCTGGGACCAAAGAAGGCCCTGCCCCCGAGGGCTGGGAGGAGCAGCGCAGGGTGGCAGGACCCCAGCTTCTTCTGAGCTCTCATCTGATGATGGGTCCTGGCTCCTGAGCAGGTTGTCAAAGCTCAGGAGCTCCATTTCCTCAGCCATCACACGGAGACAGGGAGAAGCCCTGCGGGCCCACCGTGGGGCTCAATGAGGCAATTCATGCGCAAGCACCTCACTCACAGAAAGTGCTCAAGCTGCATGGAGGCCTTGGCGGCCCCACCCCTCTGTCACTAAGCAGGGGACAGGAGACGCAGGAGCCACACGTAAAACAGCCGTGGAGCTGCTAGCCCTAAAGGCCCGGCGGCATCTGAACTGAAGTCATCGCCCAAGCATCTGGGCTAATGGAAGAGAGAGCGGCTCAGACTATCCCCATTTGGCTTTGGAAGGTGTTTTTGTTCTCACATTTGAATAGGGTGTGTCTGATGTTCTGAAATTTTCTAACAGCTTAAAAAAGTAATAAAGTGATGCTGTCAAAACGTGACCTAGGAGTGGAAGGCACGGAGGCTCGCTGCCCGGCAAGGGCTCTGGCTCTTCCCGGCTGCAGGCCAGGGGTGCTGCCAGCAGCTCAGGGCTGGTGTGGAGCCCGAGCCCAGGGGACCCTCCTTCCCCTGCCCACCTCCTCCTCCTCTCACTAGCTCCAAGTTCCACAGTCACAGTGACACAGGCTCATGCAACAGGCACAGGGCCCAGCACTGAGGACTTTAGCAGCCCACCTGGGCCCAGGGCTGACTTTCTGGGAAGAACACGAGGCATGTAAGGTATGATGCTGGTGAAACGTCTAGGCTGAAACAGAGCCAGTGGGAGCTGTCAAGAGGTGGTGGAGTTAACACACACAGGAAGGTGAGCAGTGCTAGCACAGGCCCACCCAGACGCAGAGGCAGGCACCAAGCCGACGAAGGCCACTCCAGCACAGAGCTTCCACTGAGGCCACTGCAAGGGGCAGCCAATGTGGAGGCACAGAGCTTTTTGGGAAAACCCGTCAGCTGGCTCTGAGCTGGGAAGAAAGAGGAATTCACACTGAGCAACACTCTGGCCCTTTCATGGGTCTCATTTCCAGAGGACAACAAGATAGAGAGAATGTTAGCAGAGGCATTCTCCTGAGTGGGATCTGGGGGGAGTGTTCTCCTTTATACTTCACAAAATTCCCACGATGAACACCAGAACAACATGAAACAAGTTCACAACAAAGAGTTGGCAGGTTTGGTGACCTGTGCTTTGGCTCTGGGGAGCTGACCTTTGTAGGGAGGGAGTTCTGATGGGGGCTGTACTGCTGTGGTGCCTACAACCTGACAGGCACTGTCTCTTAACCCTAGGTGGATTTCCCAGGCACAGGCCAAGTCACCTCCCTCTGCTGTCACTTGGTGCTTGGTTATGAAATCCAAAACAATTCTAATGTGTTTGTTTGCAATTAGAATGATAAATTTGTTATACAAAGAATTTCATTTTTACTAGCAGTGGGATAAGGAATTGTCTGACCGCAACTCCCACACCCACAGTTCAGAGTGGCCCTGCTCGGTCGCCCATGTCTCCCTCAACTGTGACCTAAGACGCGGGAGGAAGACGAGGCATTGCAATTTGCGTGTTAGTTCTCTGAACTGCCGTTAAAAACCAGACTCAAACAGGGACCCTACCACTTTCTAGCTATGTTCCCTTGGCCACTTATTTGATCTTCAGAGCCTCATTTACCCCATCTATAAAATGGGGATAACCAAAGCTCCTGCTTCATATAGGGCTGCCGCGAGGGCTGAGATCATGTACGGTGAACAGACCATGCCTGGGCAAGAGGGAGTGCTCAGCACATGTTAGAGCTGCTGTTCTTATTATTGGTGACTTGCTATGTAGGCATCTTTCCCAGGGCTTTTGGTGGCAGCTGACAGGCTGGCTCATACTGCGTTTCCTCTGGTTGTGAAGATAAAGCTACGGCTGGCCCCACTGAGGAAGACACAGGGTTTTGCTGTGGAGGGTCTTTGAAAGAGAAAACCTTGACACTAACCGGCCACATCGAGGAACTCTGAGAAGGTCTCCACTGGCATGAACTCCTCCTGGAAGGTTTTCAGGGCTTTGTCGGCAGCTTCGTAGATGGGCATGTCGTTGTGGCGGATGTACTCAGCGAGAGAGCAGGACCAGCCTCCCTCTGTGTTACTGGTAGGCACCTTCTAAGAGAACCAACAGGAGACAGAAAGGTGGGTGACTTACTGCTGCCTCATCTTCCACCTCAAGTCAGTTAGGCCATTTCAACCCCTCAAAGGACGGCCCTCCCAACCTACACCAAAGCAAATCAACATACACCCTAGAGCGCGCGTTTTGTCTCCAGGAATAACAAAATTTTACTTCATTCCTCTTAGGGCCCCCTTATTAGGCACTGAACCTACAGGTTCCAAGTGGCTGCATTCCTTCCCTATACACTTCCCATCCACATTCCCCAGAGCAAAGGGACTTGTCGACGTGCTTCCATGAGCTGTTTCATTCCAATGATGAAAGGAACCAACTCAAAAACTCAGATTCCCTCAGGAGAGGACTGTCCTGTTATAAGCTGGCTGCGGTAAGTCAGACTCACTCAGGGCAACAGAGCTTATCCCAATAGCGTGGCAAGAGCAGCAAAGAGAGACCCAGGAGGGAAGGTCTTTCTGCACAGTCGAGCCTGGAGCAGGCTCAGGAGCAGGTGACAGGAGTGATCTCAGCTACAAATGTGGGCCAGGTGCGGTGGCTCACGCCTGTAATAGCAGCACTTTGGGAGGCCAAGGCAGGTGGATCACTTGAAGTCAGGAGTTTGAGACCAGCCTGAACAACATGGAGAAACCCCGTCTCTACTGAAAATACAAAATTAGCCAGGCATGGTGGCACATGCCTGTAGTCTCAGTTACTTGGGAGGCTGAGGCAGAAGAATCACTTGAACCTGGGAGGCGGAGATTGCAGTGAGCTGAGATCACAGCACTGCACTCCAGCCTGGGCAACAAGAGCAAAACTCTGTCTCACAAAACAAAACAAACGTACCTCACAGACACAAGGCTCCAGGCTGCCAGTGTCAATCCCTCCCACAGCTGGGGTTGTTTGTTTCTAGGAACAAAGCGACCCCAGGCCAGCGGAGGAGCAGCCATGTGGGTGCTGACGCAGGGTCAGGGACAGGAGTGCAGACATTTTACATTCTTGCCAAAACCCACTGGGCCTCTGACAGCCTCCTTACCTTAAACATGTTGTAAATGAGATCGACGAGGGCCCAAAAGAGAAGGGAAGAACGGTAAGCGGAGTAGTCCTTCACTGCCTTATCTGTCAGCCTGCAAAAGAAAATCCACTTCCATCACATGAGGTCCCTAGGAGGATACTCACAAGGACAGAGCAAGGCATTCTGGGAGCAAAGAAGAGTCACAGTGGTCTATGCATCTTGGAGTTCCAGGGACTTGCCTTCTGCTTGGAAAAAAGCAGCTGTGGGCAAGAACCTCTGGAGCCCTGGGACCCAGAAGTTTACTGGTCATAAAAATGCTCCATGAAATTCATCTGATTCTCTCAGTGTTCATCTTCCAGATCAGGGTAAAATGGAACCGGGGGAGACATCACCAGGGCAGACGTGGCAAACACAAGGCTACTGACTTAAAGAAAGGCAAAGGATTCCTATGTATCCCTTGTGTTTGGGCCCCCACAAACTCTTGGAATTTGATGGAACCTAATAAATGAGGTAGGAAACAAGGTTCTAATTCAGTCTTTATGCTCCCACTAGGAGAAATTTCTTAAAAGCCAGCAGACCTAAACCAGCCAAACACAGTAACTTGTCAAACACGTGCTGTGTTAAACGGCAGCAAGGTGCTAGGAAGTTGGTGTTAAGCAATGGTAATGTCTAAGATGGAGCATGCAGCCACCCTGACATCACCTAAATCCTGGGATAATCCAAGTTGCTCACCACACCCCGTTGTTTCTAACCAGTATCGTTGCTACTTAATCCAATGATTCAGTTCAGGATTAAAGACCAGCCAGTTCCTTGGAATATGAGGGGCAGCAGCAGGGGCGGGGAATGCCTCTAACAACATCCACTGCATTCTCAGCAGGACTCTTGGTTTGAGGGATGATTACACCAGGTAGAGCCAGTACGAAATACAGAAAGACCAGGCTCCCCTTGGCTGGAACACATCCCATGACTAAAGGGACATATATTAAATGTTTAGTATTAAAATGCATGGGTATAAGAATCATAAAAATAAGACAACATAGATGGTATTTATTATAAAAGCTAAAACTATATGGGCCTCAAGTGAAGGGCTGCCTGAGACAGGCCATCCACACCTGCATTCAATAAATAACTCACAAAAAACTAATAATAATAAATGGGGACAATTCCCTCTCTACTAAAATATGCTTCCTGTGGCCTCCCTCTGCCCCAGTACCTTCCCGAGCCCCCACTTTCTCTCCTGCATACGTGTGACGATGCTGCAGCCTAAAGTCCTAGAAGGTGGACCCGTGGACGAGGACAACAATCCATTTCTCTGCAGTTCTTTACCCTGGCAGATAAGGTAACAGATCAAGTTCTGACAGATGCCTGAGAACGTCCCAGGTTTCTGTACTTGCAAGTTCCTGGCAGAGGCACTTTTTTTCTGAATGTCAAATGTGCAGAAGAGGCCAGCTTCTGCTGAGCTACATTTCTGTGTCTCTGCTACTACTCCTTACCCCATGACTTACAGGACTTAGGACAAAGACTGCCGCCAGTGAGGCTGCCCCAACGCCAGGATGATACCTCTAAATGCCCTTCCAGCCGTGGTCTCTCCCCAGTGGGTCTCCTCCCAGTATCGGGCAAATTCACAGTGCCTTTCCTAGTCTGCTTGATGAGTGCCGGGTTCACAGACCATGGCCATGTTTGGCCCTTTGCTGTGGCTGTTCTGCTTTGGTAAGCAGAAATCTTGAGTGACCCTGCCCAACTTAATTATTTAAGGCCAATTAGTAAAGGTGACTAAACTGCTACAGAGAAAACAGCAACTCATGAATATAGCTCACACTGGATTTCCTAATTAAGCCGTGACCAAATCAGCTTTTCCTTAACTGCCTGGGACAGTAATGAATGCTAGTCTCCTAACTGAGAGCAAACCAGCTCCTGTGGGTTCTGATTTCACACCCGCCATGGAGAGACTGTGCCCAATAAATGGCTGCTCTTTTGCATGGATGTAGCATATGAATGCAGGCCAAGCCTGACTTCTCAACTTAGTATTCTCAAGATCTAACTTTTGATTTCCAGCAGCTAGTTAACTATTAATTCAGGCTCTTGGGAAATACTGGAAAGTGGTATGTTAGGAATGGGGGCAGGGGTTACCTAGGAATCCAACAAGACTTGCCCTTCCCACTCTCCAGTGACAATTTGGTACAGGCCAGATTCAACAGTACACTCCATCCTAGTCTCTCTGGGGGCATGAAGTGCCCACAGAGCAGAAATGCTTGATCAATTAGGGCTAATGGACATAAAGACACCAGGTGTGCCAATGAGGGCACACGCTATTTCCACTTGGCTTGTCTTTATCATGGCCCTAAAAGTTTCCCTCTGCTCCCTGGCCGGCCTACAAATGTGGACATGATCCCACGAATCCTGGGCTACAGCAGTATCACAAAAATCACAAAACCGATCTTCTAGAAATGAAGCAGAGACACATTTCACTCGAGGGACAGAAGCAAACTGCCAAACCCAAAGCCTGCTCTGTAGCTCCCCACGACAGGCAGACTGTGTGGGGCCACTGGCAGCCTGAGTGGTACCCATAGAGTCTCCCCCACACACAGCAATCCATGTGGGTCCTCAAAGAGATGCTGTGGTGGTTGTTTACAGCTGTTTCTCTCGAGACCATCAGACTCAAATCACAGCCCAAGGTCATAAATCAAAGACCACTTCCTTTCTGACACACTCTTTCTTGGGGAGGTGTCCACATGTATAGGAGTGGTCTAGAAGAAGAAAGGTTCACAGGCTGTGGGACGCATGGGATAGGAATGTAACCAAGAAGAGAGCGTGAAGACGAGTTTTTAATTATTAGAAAATACCCCATGTGGCCACACTGAAACTTTCCTAGCTTATGCCAATGCCAGCAAGATTTGGAAAACCTGATTACTGTTCTTAGCCCTGGCAGCTCCGATCGTCTCATTGGTTGTATCACCCTGTGCCTGGCTGCCTTCCTCTCTAACATTTTCTACAGTAGGTAAGCCTGCCTCTACCTTTGTAGTAGCTGAACACAAAACCCAGAAATGACCAGGCAACCTCCAGCTATCAGCTTAGACTCCTGACATGACAGACTGAGAAGGGCTGGTGTCCACTGCCGCAGTCACAAAGCATGCCTCCACCTAGCACATGCGTACCGCTAAGCAGCTTTTCAAAACTGATTATGGGAAATAGTGAGCAGCAGCTTCCCGAAGCAGGTACTGACCTGGTGGCTCCACCCGGAGCCACTGCCCGGGCCTGCGAGGTCACCAGCAGCCTCCGCAAGATTTCCACACGTGTGGCTCTCCACTGCTCAGGGGACAGGATGTGAAGGGCCAGGACTGTGAAATAGTGGGGCCCATCCACTTCAAAGGCACTCTCCACCCACTTCTCCTTGGGCTGTTCCAGAAAGCCTTGGAGGTTCTTCTCTTCTCGGGATGTTGCTCGGGTTCTAGAAGAAAACGGGCATGATAAAATAAAAGCAGGGTGGAAGCAGGACCCGGCAGCAAGAGCAGGAAGAATTTGCTCAATTTGTCATTGCCTTGTGACATTTGCTGAACGTTTGGATGACTGAACACTCCCCACCCATCCTTGACTACTCCTCCCACTCCCTCTGACAATCCATGATCCATGCCCTTCTTCTCCTTCCAGGCCCTTCTTTGTAGCATCTTCCCTTCTTCCCTGGGCCCCGATTCTAGCTCCCACGCCAGCTCTGACACAATTCCAATCAACTAGTGGTTTCTGAGCACCATGTATCAGGGACATTCATAATACCCGCAACATGGAACTGTGCTAGTAACTCCAGAGGCCCAGAAAAGTGAAGTGACTTGCCCAGTCACCAAGCTAGTGAGTAATGGGGCCAAAACATGAATCAAGATTCCCTCGCGGGTCCACAGCCTGACTCCCCCTTGCTCCACATAGTCTTGTTATGTTATGTTTACATGGTTTGCACTAAATTTGCATGTGGTTCCTTTCCTAGGCTCCCTCTTCCGGTTTGTCTTATGATCTAGGTCCTCCCGCCTTCGTGAGAACAGTCTCTCCCAGATGAGCGCGGCTTCTTGTCCTCATGTGTCCTAAGTTGCAATGATGATGATGATGATGACGATGACCACAGCAAACTCAGTGCCAGGCACTGCTCTAAGTGCTTTACAGGGATTATTTCACTGGGTATTCACAAGAACGTTATGGGACAGGTGCCACCACCATCCCAATTTTAAAGAAACAGAAAACTGCAGTACGCAGGAGGTAAGGATTCTGCCAAAGTCTCACACCATGGAAAGAACTGGGCTCTGAAGCCAGGAAGCCTGTCCATCTTAACCCTACCTCCTTCTCCACGCTGAAGCTTTGACATTTGACGGAATCAGCACTGAGAGGTGCCTTAAGTCCTTCCTGATGACATGCTTCTGGGTACACTCTCTTCTTAGAACTGGAATGGTGCTCTCATGCCACGAATGCTTGATGCCCTATCCTAACTCCACGGGGCACTGGTGGGGAGAGGTGGGGACAAACACAACACTAGAACCCAAGTTACCAGGTCTATAGTTGGCATTGGCACAGATGCTGGACTCTGGGAAAGCAGGAGGAGAGGGTGCAAGGATACCCTGCCTGCTTCTGCTGCCTGCAGATGGGCATGGATGGCTACACTCAACTTGATCTTCCAGCCCTGTAAGGAATCTGAGGCTTTCGGCTGCTGCAGGACCTGCTCAGGCCTGGTCTGGCTTACATTGGCCATGCTGTGACATACTTGCCTCCATACACATATATTCCACCAAAGGCACTCAGCCCCCCCGTGACCAAGCACCCACCAATGTCAATTGGATAGCTGTCAATTGGGAAGCAGTCTGTGGGCAAGAAGCAAGGCCTCTCTGTGAAGCTTCTGGGTCAGCCTCGGGCTGACCAAAGTAACTGTGAGAGAGCCAATTCCCTTTCCAATGAAGGGACTTGAGAATTACAAATGTCTGGCTTTTCAGAAATATACTGACACCTAGTTACCCAGGGCTCTGTCCAGGGCCTCAGGAACACTGAGAAGGAGCGACATTTGAACAGTGGGAAGGTCTGTGCTATCAGTGCTGCCAGGTACTGCTCCCGCCAGTCGAAGCAGTTCAGCAGATGATGTAATGCACTGATGTCAACCTGCCCCTGTGTGTTTTAACAATGAAGCCTGTGGTCTCGAGGTCAGCCTTTTATCTCACAAGGAAACGGGAGGGAAGGAAAAAATAACATTGTTGAAGAGAAAGAACCAGAAAAGACAAGAGACGGACTATCCTGTTGCTAAACTGTGCTGCAGCTACCCGGGGTGAGCTGTACACAACCTTTCAACAGGGAACTGTAAGCCTCTTGCTAGGAGATGGGGCCTACAAGCATGAAACAGTGAATTAAATGGAAGAGCTAAAGGATAGTCAATCTCCTAATTTTTTTTTTCTTTGAGACATGGTCTTGCTCTGTCGCACAGGCTGGAGTGCAGTGGTGTGACCACGACTCACTTCAGCCTCAACCTACTTGGCTCAAGCCATCCTCTCACCTCAGCCTCCCGAATAGCTGGAACTACAGGTGTGTGTCTGGCTAATTTAAAACAATTTGTTTTTTAACAAGACAGAGTCTTACTATGTTGCCTAGGCTGGGCTCAGCACCTCGGCCTCCCAAAGTGCTGGGATGACAGGCGTGAGCCACCGTGCCTGGCCTAAGTGCTTTTTTAAAATTATATTTCCAGGTACCAACTTAACTGTCCCATAATGTACATATGGATAAAACTACCAATCTCTTTTTTTTCCTGGCTGCCTTGTCGGTTGACTTTCCCAGACAATCTTGAACATTCCCTTTCCCTTCACACTTGCCAGAAGCATTACCCAGTGTAGAGAAAATAGGGATAACAAATCCAGTTTTCCATTTATGAACTGGGTCCTTAGCTTTGCTGCATCCCCTTGATGGGAAACCATCACCTGTAACAAACCATATGCCCTTGACTAATGATGTGGGCGCAGCTCCGACCTGTGGCCTCCCCCTATTCAAGAGAACAGTCTGGAAAGAAGAAGTAGCAGTTGCATCGAAGTAGAGGCTTCAGGGGCCTGACTTTTCCCGTTTTCTGCTCCCCCATGAGCTGTAGGTCAGTCCAAGGATGTGGTCTTTGGGCTGCCCATAGTGGAAGACAGGGCAGTTTGGGGGAAGGAAGTTCCCTTTATTGCTTTTTCTGCGTGGCCCTAAAAGAACGCAGATGAGGATCCCCACCTCGGCAAAAAGGCTGCCTCAGGCCAGACACTTGCTCTGGAACTAGCAAGAAAGGCTATGAAAAAGCTGAGGGATCTTGGGCAGAGGGATGCAGGGTAGGTGTGCGAGATGCCGCCCCTGGGACACAGGGTACTGACGTGTTCAGGACGTAAAGCACAGTGTGAATGATGTACGGGATCAGGTGGATGTTGCTCTCCCGGCCGCCCCCGCCGGTGTCTGCGCTGAACGACTGCTCCATGGCAAAGCGCAGGAAGAGCAGTTTGATGTCGTGGATGTTGAGCTGGTACGTGGGCTCCCGCTGGCCTGTGCATTCCTGGAGGTAAGTGTTGTGTCTGGAGGGGAAGCAGAACAAACAATGAAATGGAAGTGAGTTCCTGGTGAAAACGCAGTTTGGGAGACAGAGCCTCCTTCCAATACTCCCGGGCCTGACAGCTGCAAAGGTTTGCAAATGGAGACAAGAATAAAAGGGAAAGTTGAGGCCAAGGCTGGGGCCAGCAGGATGACAAGGCCATAGGACATTTTCATTTCTGCAGTGACTGACTGTGACACTCTCCAAGTTTTGATGAGAGCCCACCACTCCTGGGGGCCCATTTCTTAATGGACCAATGTTGTAGGACATACCGTGGCTGCAAGTGAAGTACACTTTGGAGGAAGAAATGTAGAACTCATCCATTCTGACTGACAAAGTGATCTGTCCAGAAGAATGAGCTCTTCAATCTCCAAACAAAGGCATTTATTTTTCCCCTATGTCAATACACGGTCCCATCTATCTGGGCTGTGCCTCTTAGTAATTGGGTGACCTCGAGCAAGCTGCTCAAACTCTGCATCTCATCTGTACAATGTATACAAGAATACATGCCTGGCCGGGCACGGGGGCTCATACCTGTAATCCCAGCACTTTGAGAGGCCAAGGCAGGTGGATCACCTGAGGTCAGGAGTTCGAGACCAGCCTGGCCAACATGGTAACACCCTGTCTCTACTAAAAACACAAAAATTAGCTGGGTGTGGTGGCAGGCACCTGTAATTCCAGCTACTTGGGAGGCTGAGGCAGGAGAATCGTTTTAACCTGGGAGGCGGAGGCTGCAGTGAGCCAAAATCACGCCATTGCACTCCAGCCTCGGTGATAAGAGCAAAACTCTGTCTCAAAACAAAAGAATACAGGTTAAGCATTTCAACATGCTGCCCGCTATCACTGTCAGCTGCCTGTTTTTTTGACAGGCATGGTTTTATCCCTGAGCTTTAAAACAGGACTTGGGGTGGGGCACCACTCCACAAGGCATCAGCAAGACATGAGGACCTCACAGATGCTTTAGCTATTCTTATCTGAGTTTTCAGGACCAGGGAGGCCTTCTAAGGAGCCCAACATCCCCTCTGCCACTAAGCCACTTTCATTATTTAAACCTCAGAGCCACATGCTGTAGAAGTGAACTCAGAAATTCTGGCCTCAAGGACCAAGTTGGGGTCCCACATCTTATGTCATAAGATCAGCAAAGGCGTAGTGAAGACCCAGAAATTTCATCTGGTGCCCAGTAAGCTGAGGGTGCTGGTTCCTCCCACCCTGTGGCAGGCCATGTCAGGTCACCCCTTGAGTAAGCTTCCATCCCCCACCCTGTCTGCTCTGGACAGTTCCCCAGTCACCAGACAGACAGACATGGATTCCCAAGGAAGGTAACAGGAAATGGGGTCACCAAGGATTGGGTTGATAGCAGGTCTTGTCCCATCCCCTGCAAATCCCCTCCATCCCACCATGAAAAATACTCAACACTCACCTTGCCAAGCAAGTGGCAAAAGCTGATTCAGGGACGTGAGGCCCCCAGACTGGAAGGAGCCCATTGCACTTGGTGTTGGCATTCTGCAGGGCGGCACTTTCCCACTCTTCCCGGCCTCGAGCCAACCTGGATAGGGAGGACAGCAGGGACAAGCGACTGCTGGAATTAAGGTGGCAACCAGGCACCTGGGCGGGGGTGGGGGTGGGGGCGTGCGTGCCAACACTAAGAAGTCAGTCAGCCCAGGCTCCTGACCCTGCGAAGAGAATTTGCCATTTGTAGCCTCAATGTGGTACATGCTGGCTTTGCTGACTCAGGTAGGCAGGGCTGCTCTCACCAGCCTTGGGCCCAGGCCAAAGCATATTTTCCTATCATTCAAATAACTGCTTGGGGACCTATATGGTGTCAGGCAGAACACCCTACTCCCCAGACCCTAAGGAGCAGATTTAAAACCACGAGGATGGCAGTCCCACCCACTCCAGGCCCACAGGCAGGCCTACTGAAGGAGCCTTCCCGCAAGAGCCAGGGCCTACCTGACAGCAGCCAGGTGGCAGTCGTAGTGCACAATGTTGAAGTGGGACACGGTGCTGTAGCCCTGCTGTTTCCGGGGCTTATTCTCCATCTCCTCCAAGGCTACCCGCTTCGTGAAGGTATAAATGCCCAGGACCTTCGTGGGCTGCAAAGATGACAACATAAGGAGAGGAGAGGAGAAACTCCAAGTCAGGCTCAGGGGAAGCAGAGCAGAGGGGAACTGTCGCCCTTCTTGGACAATGCCTTGGGGTTCATGTTGCTCTCACTAGGGAAGTTCAGAAGAGCAGATGAGGCCAGTTCCTCAGTCTGTTGGTGAAGCACTTGGCTGGGCGCAGCCCTAGTGAAATGAGGATTATGGGAGCAACCAGTAAGAAGGGGATGCGGTGCAGATGTAGAGGCAGACACATTAGCAAGCCTCGGCCATCTTTCTTTACTTTGTGCTTCATCTGTCTGAAAATGCAGAAGTGACTTCTCGATATTCCCTTGCTTTTCAAAACCTGCCAGGTAGCTCTGAGGAACCTGCATTATACAGAACTAACGAGCCCTGTGGCCCAGGCACCTGCCCTTCCACAGCCTGTGTTCTGAGCAGTAAGTTCAAGCTGGAGAGAAGAGGCCACCTTTGAGCCTTCAGGAGAGCCAGCAGGTCACTGGCTGCTCTGCTCCTTTCAGGTGGAATCTAGTTTGGATAAGCCAAGAAAGTTCTGATTTTCTCCCCAGTTATTCTGAATGGAGGCAGCATGGCATGTTTTTAAAAGCCAAGGTCTGGAGTCTGAGAAGCCTAGGCTGGAATTCTGGCTCTGCCATGTGACCTTTGTTTGCTTAACCACAAGTTGAGACTTTTTACAGGTTTAAATAAAATTATCCAGTTTACACAAAGCTCTGAGCAGGAGGCCTCACATACAGGAAGAATCCGATCAGTAGCATTTGTCATGATGACGATGATAAAGATAACAAAGTCTAAAGTTCAGATGAGTTTGCCTTCCTGCCTCTAAACAGGACAGCTGGTCCTTTTGTTAATCTCCTAAGATGCAGGCCTTGACCTTGCCTAGCTAAGAACAAAATGGCCTGGAGAGGAGGGGGACGCTACCTAGGACAAGGGGCCAGGCTGGGCCCTCAGGACTGACCGCAGCCCAGCAGCTGTACCTGGAACTTATATCCCTCCCTGCAGATGCAGCACGTGAGGCCGGGCTCCTCGATCAGCTCTTCCATCTGCTTCAGGAGTGCCGTCTTGGTCACGACCTGGCCCTTTTCATTTGTCTGTAGGGGAACCCCAGCAGCATGTCAAGGGGGATTTCCATACACCCTCCCCTACCCTAGCTTGGGAATGCTCAGGAACAGGGCTAACCTTCTACCTCCACTAAAAGAACAGGTGCATGAGAAGAAAGCCCTTGAGCTCTCTTCCAAGGAGGATAAAGACCCAGGCCCTTCTGCTATTCTCTCTTCCTACAGGAGCCACTGGAGCAAAGGAAATCACCCAGCTGGAGCCCTGGCAAGGTGCCACCTGCCATCAGAAAAGCCCCCTTTCTTCGTGCCAGCATCTTTGTGCCAGCAATGCCAAGTCTCAGCTTCCAAGGGCTGTCGCACTGATTCAGTCACTGTTCCCACGTGAGCTTTTCAACTGCTGACACTCAAGTCTGTGCTTTGGAGAAGGAGCTTGTAGGACTCTGCTTCCTCCAAGGTGGGACAGTTAGAAGAGCACAGAGCCCTTTGTGTCAACCACTTATTAGTGATGTGCCTTGGCCTATTTACTTCACTCTCAGTTTCAGTTACTTTATCTGGAAAATGGGTATAACAATATCTACCTCCTAGAACAACTTGAGGGCTTAAATAAGTCCTCAATAAACAATGGCTCTTATCAGCGGTTTACTGTTTTGGTAAACTTCATAAGTCACTTACTCCAAGTCTCATCTGTATGATAGAACAATAGTAGTCCCACCTCTGAGAGGGCCGACCACACCTAGTTCCTTCCTCCTCCTCTGTCCAGCCTTCTCTTTCCCCATGGCCAACCCCAGGGCTGTCCCATGGCCACCTCCTCACCAAAGTGTGGGCAGAAACATGAGGACTCTGGGAGGTAGCTTTACCGTCATGCCTAGGGTGCCCAGGGCCTTCTGCCTCATCGCCATGGCCATGCGCTTCTTCTCTGCCCGGGTCTCCCTGCGGGCTGCGTCAATCTTCTTGTTTACATCAGGGTGTTCCCGCAGGGCTTCCAGCAGGTTCTCTGCCAGGGTCCCAATGCCCTCATCACTGGACACCTGCTCCAGCTTATGTAGGTTTGGGATGGAGTCAGTTCCAATCAGAACCTGCCAATAAGAGACCAGAGAGACTCATGCCTCCAATTACGTAGACAAACCTTCTTCCCGGGAGCTTAAAGGTTTAGAAACTCAACCACTGTGCACCATCTCATGTCACCTGCTCAGCTGCAATCAGGTCCTTTGATTCTACACTTTGACAGACAGACAAATGGAAGAGGGTTTGGCTCTGCCACTGCCTCTGACCAGTTCCTACGCTCTAAGCTCAGTATTTCCATCTATAAAATGGGGATAATGCAAGAGTTGCTGTGATGACTGAAAACTAGATAACATATGCAAAGCATCCATCACAGAGGAGGTGGAAAGGGGTCAGGAGAAGATTCCCTTATTCTGGTAAGACAAGCAGCAGCACCTGACGAGTCCTACGTGGTGAACTCACCAGCCAGAGCAGGCGCTGGACGTTCTCATAAGGACCTGCCTAAGTTCTCCAACTGGGAGCCCCTGGGTCCACCAAACCTAGGAGCACAATTTTCTCAGGCTAGGGATACTAGAGGTGCAATGACTACAAGCAGGTATGGACATTAAAAACTTAAACCACAAAAAAGATATTAACAAGAAACCTCTGTGCCTGAAAAAGCTGGAAGTCACTACATACAGGGCCATGTAATAAACAGGGGTGGAGAACATCAGAAGGCTAAAGGCAGGTGTAGTTGGAAAAAGCACTCCAGGTGAGCTCACTGAGAAATATCACCGCATCCCTGAAATCCTCACCACCCTGTCACAAGTGACTTGACAGCAATTACTACATACGAGACAATAGGCTGAAAACAACACAGCCAGTAGATCACTCAGCAGCTCATAAATCTGTTCTCACAGTAAGTCTGCTTCCAATTTGTGTCTCAGCAAAATTACCTATTCCCTCATGTCTCATGCTCCTAAATGCTAAGCCCATACTTCAACTCGTACTGAGCTTTTCCAGATTTCCCAAACTCAACATTCTGGCTGTTTACTGTGTGTGCATGCTTGCACATGTGTTTTTGGGGCTGGGAAAACAAAGACCTTGCCCTCATTTAACTTACATTCTAGTTATTAATAGGACAGACCATACATTCATAGCATAGTCTAATGAACTCTCCTCCACCTTACTTGCAAACCTCTCATCTTCTCCATCTCAGTGGCACCACCATTCACCTCATCACTCAGTCCAGAAACTGAGCAGGGTTCTTTTTTTTTTGAGACAGAGTCTCACTCTGTCGCCCAGGCTGGAGTGCAGTGGCACAATCTCGGCTCACCGCAAGCTCTGCCTCCCAGGTTCACGCCATTCTCCTGCCTCAGCCTCCTGAGTAGCTGGGACTACAGGCACCACCAACACGTCCAGCTAATCTTTGTATTTTTAATAGAGATGGGGTTTCACCATGTTAGGCAGGATGGTCTCGATCTCCGAGCAGGGTTCTTGATTCATCCAGCTTCTTCACTTCTCATGTTCAGTCACTCTCCAAGTCCCATTTATTCTTCCTCCCAGCTCAATCTCTGTTGAATCTATTCATGAGCTAGTTCAGGCCACCATTTCTTTCACTTCAATTACAATAAAAGCCTGTCAACTGTTCTTCCTACCTCCAATCTGACCGCCTTTGAATTCACTCTCTAAAATACGGCCGGGGCACTGCCCTCAAGAGAAAACCCATACTCCTCTTCCGGGAGAAAGAACACACCTTGCCCCTGCTCGGGTCTCCATCGGCAGCTCTCGCCATGCCTCACCTCCCACTGCAGCTGCTTTCAATTCTTAGAAGGCTTTAAGCTCTCTTTGGCCTCTGAGCCTTTGTAGGTGCCATGCCCTCTACTTAACACTCCTCTTTCCTTAGGCCCCAGCCCCTTCCACACTGCATCTATCTCACTGTTTAGTTATTACTCTGTATTTGGCTGTATCTTCCACCAGACAGTAAGCTCCCAACAAGCACAGACGGCAACTGTCTCCTCAGTCTAACACAGGACCAGCTACACAACATGTGTTGAAAGAAAAATGAATGGCCATAGCATAAATGCCAAGTATCTAACTAGATAAAGCCTTATTCTAAAGAAAGTAATTTAATTTGGTAACTAAGAATAAGCCTGGAAGGCCAGGTACAATGGCTCGCGCCTGTAATCCCAGCACTTTGGGAGGCTGAGGCGAGTGGATCACCTGAGGTCAGGAGTTGGAGACTAGCCTAGCCAACATGGTGAAACCCCATCTCTACTAAAAATACAAAAAATTGGCCAGGTATGGTGGCAGGTGCGTGTAGTCCTAGCTACTGGGGAGGCTGAGACAGGAGAATCACTTGAACCCGGGAGGCGGAGGTTGCAGTGAGCCAAGATCGTGCCACTGCACTCCAGCCTGTGTGACAACAGCAAAACTCCATCTCAAGGAAAAAAAAAAAGAAGAAGAAGAAGAAGAAGCCTGGAAATCAGCTGACTTTGAGTTCCAAACTCATTGTGCTGCCTTTGGCGAAATCACAACTGTGTTCCTCGATTTATCCATATACAAAATAGAGATGTTACAAGGATATAGAAAACAATACATGTGGAATTCCTATGCAGGAAAAAGTATCTCCACAAATATATACTAATTATGACTCCACTGAGTCGAACAAAAGTTTAGAAAAGGAATTTCAGTGAGACACAGTGAAGAAACTTTCCTGTACTCAAGTTGCCATGTTTTTGGAATGAGTTACCAGAACAGATTACCAAATGAGACAGTGGAACTATTTTCAATGCAGAACACCACAAATAGAAAAAAATGCAATGCTGAGGACTCTCAAAAGTCAACATTAAAAAACAAACAATCCAGTTAGAAACTGGGCAAAAGACATGAACAGACATCTCACTGAAGATACACAGGGCACATGAAAAGACATTCAACATCATGAACCACTAGGAAAACATGGAACCAGACAGAATCACTGCACATCTACCAAACAGCTCAAACTAAAAATAGTCACCAAATGCTGGCTAAGATGCAGAGAAACTGGAGAAGCCATACATTTTCAGGGAAATGTAAAATGCTGTAGCTACTCTAGAGAACAGTTTGGCAGCTTCTTATAAACAAAATACTGAACTACTATACAACCCAGTAACTGCACTCTTGGGCATTTATCTCAGAAAAATGAAAACTTATATTCACACAAAAACCTGAACACAAGTGTTCACGGCAGCTTTATAAATAACAGCCAAAAACTGGCAACAATTCAGGTGTCCTTTAATGGGTGAACAGTTAAACAAACCTGGATGAACCTCCAGAAAATCATGCTGAGAAAAAAAAGAGACAATCCTAAAAGGTTACATACTGTACAACTGCATTTCTACAACATTCTTGAAATAACAAAGTCACAGAAATGAAGAACAGATTGGTGGGTGCCAGGGACTTGTGGCAGGGGAGTCGGGGAAGATGGATGTGGCTACGAAAGGCCAACAAGAGGGACCCCTGTGCTGATGAACTGCCCTGCGTCCTGACGGCACTGATGTCTACATCCTGATTGTGGTGTGTGTTCCGGTTCCACGTTACCATTGGCGGAGAGTGGGAAAAGGACCCATACGATTTCTCTGTATTGTTTCTTAACAACTGCATGTGAATTTATAATAATCTCCAAATTAAAACTTCAATTTAAAAAAAAAACCCAGCCCTGGCCATCTATCCAGGGCATCAGGATAGGATTTGTGAAAGGTTAACGCTCAGCCCTGTGGGGAGAAATCAGGAATGATCTGCGGAGTGGAATGGGTGGGCCTAAGAACAAGGTGTTCAGCTGCTTGAGGCAGAGAAAATAGAGGTGATGGTAATATAAGTGTCCTAGTGACTGTGGCCAGACACTCAAGTGTTTTACTCTCTGGTCAGCCAATCCCTCACAGTTCAACAGCTACACAGCTGACCCATTAGACAGTGAAGCCCCACTTAAGAATGAGTAAATCACAAATACAGCTTACTTGTCTCAGCACACAGAGAGATGAAGCAGATGACTTCTGAGGCTCACTTCTACTCTAGGAGTCTCATATATTAGGGTAAGTCATGTCTCAAGGTGAACTAGGGTGGTTATACTTGCACACCTGTACCCTCACACTACCTGTCCTGGCTACCCACCTGGGTGGCAGGGTGCTGCATGGCCAGGCCCCGAAGCAGCCTCAGGATAAACGGCAAGGCTGGGCGAGACAAAAACTTTTTCCAGATGTCAGCATCCAAACTGCAAAGCAAAGGAGGGCTTATCAGCAGGTCAGGGAAGCAAAGGCTACCTAGAAACCAGTTGACGACTCTGGCTTGTTTAAACCCCCCCCCAGAGAGTGTTTAATCGTGACCTTCTCTGAGTGTCATGAAGATTCACACAGAACCACCCAGCTCAGCTGAAAAGCCAGAAAGAAGTGAGTACTCTAAGTAGAAACCAAAAGTTGCCATCCTTTTCCCGTAAGCCCCAAGGACTCTGCAGTGGTTGAATGGTCACCCACACAGTTTCCAGAAGGGGTTGGGAGGCCTCAAGGAGGGCAAGGAGCATACGTGAAGCTTTACACCAAGATGCTGATGGAGAAGGAAAAGGAAAGGGCAAAGGGGAGGCAAAGCAGCCCTGCTGCAGGAGGGCTTCATACTTCTTGGCGCTAGGGATGTGCTTTTTCATGTAGTCAAGTGCATTCTGGGTGATCCCCTTCTGGAGAATCAGATCCTTCAGCTGGTGCCCATTGCTGTTGTTCTTGATGCCAGCAGCTATTTTACAGAAGCAGTCCAGGAAGACTTTATCATCGCCACTGTGATCTTCATCATACCTAGGAGAAAAGAACAAAGAGTTTGAGGGTATGAAAGGCAGGACAAAACCCAATCATGTCACCCTCTTGGTTAACAACTGTCAACAGCTTAGAGAAGATCAAGGCTAAGTTCCCTAATGTGACACAAAGACCTATCTGCCCTGGCTCCTGCGACTCTCTCTGTTACCTGCTATATCTCCCACACTCACAGCTTTCTCTTGCACTCACACAGACGCACACGTGGCTCCATCTCATCATATTCCTCCTATCTCACCAACCACTTTGCCTTCTCTGCCTAGCCAATTGCTACTCTAATATAGTACTAACTATTCACTTCCCAACTAGACTGAGCTCCTTAAAAGCCAGAACAAGGACACAAAAATCTAATAGAAATTCAGGGGATTCTTCCTCATCTCACAGACCTAGTTCAGGATTTTAGTGGAGACTCTCACTTCACTATATGAAATCCAAGTAACATACTTATCGAAGTTGCAGTATGGCTTGAATCGCTCCACCAAGATCTGCATTTTCTCCACCTCTCCAAAGGAAAGGTACGGGATGATGCGAAGCAGGCCCTGGAGCACACTGGGGTTGGAGCGAACAAAGGTGCTGTTGATCTGGTCCAAGAGCATCACCAGCTGATCCTTGTCACCTGTCAGGAGGAGGTTGCCCTGCAACAGAAAAGAGGGTGGACATGCCATTAATCCAGTCAGGACTGTGGCTACAGCCAACATCTGAGCCCTAAAAGTCAGCATTTCCATCAGAGTCATCAGGAGTACCCCTAGAAGAACTGTGTCTTGGCACTTCTTGGGGAATAACAAACAGTTTCACTTGAGAAATTCGTTTCTAAATTTCCGAGACAGGCCTGTTAATAGTCTCAGGTGGTCAAAATATACCAATACAATTTTCTCTTCCTATAAGAGAATGCAGGCTGCTGGACATTCACTTGGTCATAGCTCTAGCCACATCATTAGCACCAATAAGAATGGAGGAAAATACAGGTATAATAGGTGGAGAGAAATTCTGGGAGTTGGAGACCTGGGTTCTAGGCCTGATTCCACCAGTAACCAACTATGTACCACAGCTGAGGAAATGCCAAGTCCAGGGATATGAAGTGGGCTGTTCAATTCCTCAATTATAAAATGAAAGGTTGGACTAAAGCCCCTGCCTATCAACGGGGACATGCCACGATTCCATTAATGAGCAGCTTTCGAGTAAAAGACTATCCTTAGCAATTGTGCTTGCTCTGAATCCAAAGATTTCACATTTTAATACAATTATGTCATCATTAGTTGAGTCCTGACATTCCAAAGCTTAAGCAGGATCCGTCATCCTCAAGTGGGCTAAGCCTGACACTAACAGGCCTGTTGTGGGCAATGAGACAGTGCAGGCTCTCAGTGCATTTCTACAACATTCTTGTTGTAGAATGGACAACAGGGGCTGGGCCTCACTCACCTTGTCCTCACTCAGGGGCTCAGCATTGGACTCATCTAGAATGATCTCCATGATGCTAAGCACCTGCTCAGCCACAGCTGCGCCCCCACTGTCCTTGCTTTCTTGTTCAGCTACAAGGGCCTGTAGGAGAAGGAGACCCAGTCACTCCCAGAATAAGACCACAGCCACTGACCACTGATAACTGCTCTCAAGGATGCCGTCATGGCCTTATTCCCCAGAAACCACGTGTGTATGACCATGTGTGTGAATGTGCGTGTATATGCATCTTCTGAGAGGGAGACAAGCATGTGAGCTTTTGACGGCAGGGAAAACATGAAGTTCCAGATCTCTTTCTTTGTTGCCCCAAGGAGAGGCGCACTTCTTTCCCATTGGTGTGTAGTCTAGACTGCTTAAGGGACTGCCTTCCTCTTATCTCTGATCTGAACTCAGGAAAGGAGCGAGGAAGCTCTTGGGTGCCATGGCAGCAGCATGGGGGCAGGGGGTGAGCCAGCCAGAGGAGAAGGGCAGCTGAATGACCCAAGCCTCTGCACCAGTCAGTCAGAGAGATGAAGGGCTTGAAGAGGCCGTGAGTCCATTTCATCTGAGCCCAGAACTGTGATGTCTTTTGCACCCAGACTTCCAAGGCCCACACTTCTTCACCTGCAGCCCATGCTCCTTACCAGGTTTAGGGTCCCCAGCATGACATTCAAGGTGTTCATTTCCAGTTTGACCAGTTGCTGCCGGTTGACTTTCACCTTCACACAGTAACTGAACAATTTCAGCAGCACCTGACAAGAAAAGCCAGTCAAAACCCATGAGGCCACATGAGAGTGTACGACGTGGGGGCCAGTAGGAAAGGGATGTCTAAGCAGGGGCTACACCATCAGCAGGAGCTCCTCCTGAAATGAAGAGGACAGGAGGGAGAAGTGGCCCCTCAGGGGACACAGTGAGATGGCTGCGCTCTCACATTAGGCTGGTATTCTAAATAGCAGTTGTTTCCAGAGGTAGCGCCACTGGCTGGATATATCTCTACCATCTCTAATACAACAGCAGTGACACCAGTTCCTAATGGAAGAGGTGATGTTCTGTTTGTTGTCTTGGGGGAAATCCCAGCAACAATCCAGACCCTAAATTAAGAGTAAAGAGAATGATCCCAAAGCTCGTGGCCTGTGAGAGCTCAGAACCATACAGGTCATTTAAAACAAAGGCACAATAATAACAATACTATATATTCTCATAAACCTTGGGGGAGTGGGGGGGTAGTGAAAATAACAGTATAATATTTGTGGTGCCTCTCTGGAATGCTCTAATCCTTGCTAAGGAGATTAGTTGGATGAATACCCAAATAAAACCCTATAATGCAAGAAATGAGTTACATTATAAAATCCATTTTAAAAACAACAACTATGATAACGGTTAACACAAGTGTAGTTATTTGGGGAAAGACGGTCAGATGCTGGCTCTATAAAGAGGTATCGGAGAAGGGAAGTGGGCCAGCAGGACGGGAAGAGGCATGCCTAAGAATGTAGTGCTAACTGCCAAGTCCTTCACTGGTTCGCACTGCTCCATGGCACCACGCTGCCCTCTAGGGTAAAATGACACAGTGGCCATAGCTTCTTTCCACAGGGACCTCTCCCAGTGCAGAAAGGCTGGCCCCCACACCTTGCTGCTCCCAACTCACTGTTAGAAGGTGGCGTCCCTGCTTGAAATCTCTGATCCCTGCGAGTCTGTTAAGCATGCATTCCAGGCCCCCACACTGGGCCATCACACCAGCCATTTTATACACTTCTTCTTCATCTTCTTCTTCATCTAGGGGAGAACGGAAGCCAAGCAACAGTGGAGGGTAAGGTGATGATGGGAATAAAATAGGCCAGGATAAAACAGCCCTCTTCCTGGCTGATGGCTGCCAGACCTTTTCCGTATTTCCAATAAAGATACAGCCAATAAAAGGGGTCAATGATGGATGATATTAAACTATCCCACTCTCAGTAGGAGCTTTTTCAAAGTTTCAAGTCAATTAAAATTGCTTAGTCAAATGTCAAAGTATGAGCACCAATACCATCAATGGAGTGCGGGGGGAAGAGGGAGTTAAAAATCAATCTGAACTCCAGTTCACTGTTAATTGCATTTTCCTCTAGAAGTTTGCTGGTGTTTTTTTTCTTTTTTTTTTTTTGAACTCTCAGTGGTACCTGCATCATGCCACAGACACCTCTATTTTTCCTCAATTGAAGAAACAATCTCCCCACAGTTCTGATGTAGAGGTACAACAGAGAAGCTCCTGAGAACATCCCTAAGTCCCAGGGCGTGAGCCGCTCATGAGTTCCGAGCCTCAGATCCCATGTGCAGCGCCATCTGTGATCTACCTGTGGTAGAGTCCAGGGACTCAATGAACTCCTCCGTGGCATCGCCCAGCAGCCCCCGCATACGATAAACAATCCTCATGGGCTCTCCCTGAGCAGAGAAAGTGGAGAAAGGTACTTAGAAACAGGCCCAGACAAATGCAAAGGACTCCATACTTGGTCCTGCTTAAAGCCCCAGCAATGTGGAGAGCCTCTATTTTTCTACAAGGTCTCAACCACAGCATCTAGAATCCAAATGCACAGCAATTCACTTAGGGGAAAGATTGCTAATTTTATTTTGTGTCTACTAGAAGCTAGGCATTGTATGAAACATTTTAAAGACACTATCTCCTTCCACTTCATTAGAACACTATGTAATAATTTAACAAATATTTATTGCATGTTTTACTCTGTTCCAGGTCCTATGCTAATTAAGTACTTTATATGATCCTTTTACAAAAGGTTACACAGCTTGTTCAAGGTTACCAAGCTATAAGCGGAGGTCTAATTCCAAGCTTGGACCTTCCTCAGGAGTCGAAACTCTCTCCTATCAATAGGGACTACTACCCAGGACAAGAAAGGCCATTTAAATCAAAGAGCTTTGACTCAAGCCTCGGGAATCAAAACAGGAAAAGAGACTACATCAATCTTTGCCTATAGAGATTCGGACGTCTTCATATAACCATACAAGGAGGGGGTTCATCCACAATTCTTTAAGCTAAACCCACAATCTGATAGGAATAAGAATCAAGTCTTTTATAAATGACAAAATTACAGCAACTTCACTAAATTGGAGGATCAGGAAAGTACACTATATTTCTGGCACTGAGCACATATATTAATATTATTCTCATCTTGCAGACTAGAAATTGGAGCTCAAAGTGACCCTTGATGAAATCCATTGGGGGATTTGGTAGCACACTGATTCAAGCAGCCTGCCTCCAAGTCTATGCTTAGCTTCAGGACAGGAAACCCTGGAGGAAGACAACCTGCCAGAAAGGCCAGTTGCAGAAGTGTTTCTGGCTACAGAAGCCCAGTGAGAATTCCTCAGAGAGAGAACCACCACAGACACTGAACACAGAGCAGGTTCTAGTCAGTAGCTAAAGAGGTAGGCTGCTTCTCAGGGAAATGGAGGGCAAGATAGAGAAAGGAAGCTGAAGTCCCAGAACAAAGGCTATCACAAACTCTGGACTTTGCCAGAAAACTACTTCTAACTGGATGAAGCACATCAATGAGAGGGGCAAAGGGTTCTCAACTTCTATCTTGCTTCACCATTCAAGGGAGATACCCTTGTGTAGTCTGTGGGTTCACTACCACCATTTACAAGAGTGCCCACAGAAGCTTGGTCTTAATTTTTTATGTGCATCAGGGATTAAATCCGTATTGTTCTGTTTTGATGCTAAAATGTCTGTGACAAGATGTATTGGCTGGGACAGTTCTCTGCCTGTCCCTCGGCCAACAGTGCAACACCGACCCAACTGGCAGTAGACCAACAGTCAACAGTGACCAGGATTCCCAGCCCAGTGGGACAAAAGAAAGGAGAGAGGTGGAAATATGTAACAAATTAAAGACCAAAATGTACAAATAGTATACTGCCAATTTAGTTTCTCAAACTCTACAGAAGTATTTGGGACCAAGTCTAGAAAAGTTTGCTGTGCATCTCAGCTACACTAGTTTGCTGTAATTAAGTTACTTACCTGATTCATGTACTAAATACCTCTCCTCCCAATAGAAACAAGAGAAGGGAAGAAATGGCAGTGGGAGAGAGAAATGGAGGGGAAGAAAAAGAAACAGGAAGACAGGAAAGGAAGGAATGGAGACTAAGAAAGGAGGGAAAGGTGAAGGGGACCATCTAATACGTCCATAAGTGGACAAATAGCATCACTCGTGACGACCAAAAGGCCCAGAGCACTGGACTTACACCCCCTGGCTTTCAGTCCTTGGGGTTTGACAACTTGCACAGCCCAGCAAAATGCTTTTGCTTTCCTGAAGATTCATGAAGGTCATTAAATGTCCTTCCATTAGTCAGATGCCTCCAAAGGAAAACAAGATGATTGGTTTTTCTCCACACAACCCCAAACAGGGAGAGTAAAGCCTTAGAGAGCTGCTACAAGCCAAGTAAGTGATGATGAACAATGGCTCCTGCTGGTTCAAGTCTGCATAAGTCAGAAAAGTTAAATCACACCTCCAAACAAGAAAGTAGGCACATACCTCATTCGTGGTACACCAGACTTTCTTGTAAACTTCAGCCACAGGAAGGTCCAAACTAATGATTTTATTGTTCACTAAAAGCTGAACAGAAAAGCAGGTGAAACTGTTATTCCAAATAATTGTAAGACAAGTAAAATCTAAGAGCAAAGGGCATCTTATGGTAATGGTTCATAATTTATAACTTTTATATGTCATGGACCTATCAACCCTCCCACTCTTAAAATATCCACATGTATGCAAAACACACAGAATTTTGTGCAAATTTCAGGGGCTGCAAACATCCCTAACCCACACATGGGCTCCAGCTTAGACACACCCACTGGGGACCTTCTCCTGCAAGTTCAGCAGCAGAAAAGGCTTTTCACTATGCAAAAATGTCAGACCCTCAAGGGTCTGCCAGAAAGTAACTGACACAGGGATATAAACCTGCACAGGGGGTAAAACGCCAGTATTTAGGGGTTCAGTAACTCAGACTCTCCGAGAAGTCTCTGCCAAAGGCAACAATAATAATAAATACCCACCACCACTACAACCAGCAGTCACTAACAATATGCTTACTTCCTGCCAGGCACTGGGCAGAGCCCTTTACAGGTTATTAACCTTAGCACTAGGTGAGGTAGAAAGGTGGGAATCATTAACCCCAACTTATAGAGCGGGGAAACTGAAGGCCACCTGCCCCAAGTTAATCAGCTACTAGGAAGAAGTATCTGGATTTGGTTAGACTAGGAAGAAGCCCCTAATCTTAAACGTGGGCAGCACTGTCCTATGGTCATTACCTCCATGCCACTGTCATCTTCCAGGAGAGCCACTAAGTCACAGTCCTGGCAAATCTTGTTCTTTATATCCCTCATCAGCGGCCCGATGCCTGGCTCATTGCTGCTATACGGGTTCCCAGGCATCCTGCCCTGTAAGAAGTCTTCTTGTTGGGGATCCTTCTCCAGGGTCACAAAGAACTCAGTGACTTCATTCTCCTCCTGGAGGACGGAGAGAAGGGTGGGTGCATCAGAATGGATGGCAGAGGAGGAGATTTATACTATGCTACCTTGTTCTATGGATGCTCAAAGTAAACACACCAAACTCAGCAAGCCCCCTAAACATTTAAAGATATAAAGGACAGGAAACTCAGAGGTACTTCCAAAATTCTAAACTAACTCAAGTAGTCTAAAATATCAAGCATCTTCCCTGAAACCGTAGGGTGAATTAGGAGATAAAGCCTAACAAAACAAGCAGACAAAGAGTGACATATGAGAGATGTATTAATGAAATGGGGGAAGGGGTGCAAGGAGGGACTTTCCTTCCTCCTCCTGCCAGTCTCATGTGATGCTAACCAATTTGGGGCCAGAGGACTTTGTCACTGATGACCCTGAAGTCAAGAAAGGGGCTTCTTCTCTATGCGACATGACACTCAGGTACACACCCCCAATGAGCTCTCATTGCTAGCTCTCATTTCATGATACTAGTGTTCATCCTTCCTCAAGAGCAGGCAGGGTTCTCTGTATAATACTGTGCTTCCACACAGCTCAGGCTAGAGAAAAAAATACACGCTGCACATGTGCACAAAATACAGGGCAGCTAAAGAAGGAAGAGAGTAAAAATATCTTTATATTCTAGCTCAATACTGCTTCTTCCACAGCATGTTGGATTGATAAGCTATGGGATTTTGGTAATGGAGGTTAGACCTAGTTTTTAAAAAAACATGATTCTTTACTTGAATCTAAGAAATAAGACCAAGGAAGGTCATTAAATTGTCCCATCGTCAGCAAGAGGAAAATTATGAGGTTGCTTCTCTTTTATGCGGTGGATCTTCTTTCACTAAAGACTAAGTGGCCCACAGCTGGTACAATTCCCCATAACTTTAATGAATCACCAACAGGCTTCATGGCAAAGTGGCCCGTGCTGACACTCGAGAGCCACGGGAAGCACCGCACTGCTTACAGGATAAATGATGCTGCAGAGCCTCTCGAAGATGAACACCGGGGTCCGGTAGTCATCCAGATTGTAGCGCTTGGCTGTCTCAATGCACACAGCCATGAAGGCCTTGGTTTCTGATTCTGTACCTGCCAGAAATCAAAGTGGCCAAGTTAGGAAAGAGCCTCTCCCATGGAAGCTGAAATGAGACTTCTAATTGAAGTACCATCACTGACAAATTATTTCTGCCTGGTAAGTCTTTAAATGCCCTACATGGCAATATCAATAGTTCAAATTGGAAATTTGATGCTGATTGATTTTATCCTCAGACCACATTCAGTTTGAAACCCATAACACCCAAGTCCACACACTTCATCATGGTTGGCTGTGTACATGTCTTGCTCTCTCTCAGGATATAACCTCCTCAAGGAGAAGGACTATGCCTTATTTAACTAGCATGTCCTTGCCCAAAACAGGCACTCGGAAAATGTCAAATAATCCTGTGTTCCAGTCAAATCAAAAGGAAGTTATAGTTTTTAGCTTCATTCTAAAAGATTAGGTAGAATGTCCCCTATAAGCAAAAAAAGACACCTTAAAGTAACATGAACGTGAAAATACGGTCTTTAAAAAATAAGGTCTTGTGAGCACTTCGAGCTCACAAGTTGAAGACCAGCCTAGGCAATGTGGCAAAATGTCATCTCTACAAAAAATACAAAAATTAACTGGGCGTGGTGGCACATGCCTATAATCCCAGCTACATAGGAGGCTAAGGTGGGAGGATGGTTTGAGCCCAGAAGGCAGAGGTTACAGTGAGCCACGATCACACCACTGTACCCCAGCCTGGGCGACAGAGTGAGACTTCGGCGGAGGGAAAAAAAAAAAAAGTCCCACTGTTGCATTCCTGGGTGGGTCTGAATTAAAAAAAAAAAAAAAAAAAAACACAGTAAAGGTCCCTGACAAAGTCACAAACCAGTTCAGTATGGCACGATGAAAATGGCATCAGAAAGAGTTCCATTTCGGGCAATAAAGCAAACGAGGTTCCCCGACCTACTCCTCACTCTCCACCACTCAAAAACAATCTAAAGTGTTGAATAAAAATGTATCAGTGAACTGCCACACTAACACAGAACAGCCAAAAGCCAAAAACTAAGAGAAATCGGGAAGCCAGGGAGATAAGCAAAACATGAGTCAGTTTTTGCACTGAGCTTCGGTTTCCATTCCCTGCCCAGATTTGAGAGGTGGATAAAGCCCGGAATCCACTGAGGCAAAGAGTCTAGCAGAAAACCCCAACCCCATGCCCTACAAATACAAATATGGTACCCCAAAAAGCTACACCCTTGGTGCAGAGATCAGCTATACACTTCCCCCAACCAAATAACTGAGGAAATTGACTTTTCTTAAATGTCACCATCAAGTGGCAGGGAAAAATCTCCTCTGAAGACTTGTAATGAGCTGTCCCTTCATAGGGGTTTGTGGCTCAAACCTCTCACTACCTAGGAGGTCTGAAAATCCTGAGGCTCAGAACTGGGACAGCAGTGCCCTGCACTGCCTCACAGAAGCAGTGCTTTATCTTCTCTGGAGAAACCCATCTTTGGCCCAGTCCTAAAGAATTTCCATAGATAAAGCTAAAAAATATGAGGTCACAGTCAAAACTCATAAAACACAACAAGACTTTAAGGTATCATGAGTAAGAGCCAAAATAACAAACTGCAGAATCAGGCCTGTAAATATCTCAAATTTTAGAATTATCAGACACAAATGTTTAATATGCTTATAGATCATATAAAGGAGGGAAATATGAATTTTTTAAAAAGAGACCTCAGACCTGTAATCCCAGTATTTTGGGAAGTCAAGGCAGGTGGATCATCTGAGACTGGGAGTTTGAGACCAGCCTGACCAACATAGAGAAACCCCATCTGTACTAAAAATACAAAATTAGCTGGGCATGGTGGCGCATGCCTGTAATCCCAGCTACTCAGGGAGGCTGAGGCAGGAGAATCGCTTGAACCCAGGAGGCAGAGGTTGCAGTGAGCCGAGATCACACCACTGCACTCCAGCCTGGGCAACAAGAGCGAAACTCGATCTCAAAAAATAAACAAATAAATACAAAAGAGACCATAAAATCTAGAACTACAAGAATTCAACAGGTTGATTAAACATTCACACCTAGTGAAGAAAAACTGAATTGAACAAACGGTCAAAAATGTAGCATAAATACACAATGAGATGAACATTATGAAAGAGAGGAGAGATACAGATGACAGAGTGAAAATGGAGTTTCACAAGGAAAAGAAAGAGAACACAGCAGAGGGGATTAAAGAGACAATGGCTGAGAATTTCCAGACTGATAAAAAACACCGATCAGAGAGCCTTTGACCCTGTACCACTCTATAAGCTCAACATGAAAAATCCAAAGTGAGCCCAGCTCTAGAATTTAAAATTCCAAGAGCCAACACTTTGTCAAGAAATGAGCCTCTCCTTGAATGCAGGGAAATGTTTGCCAGTCCTCCTCTGGCTCTGTAGAACGGGAGGAAATTGGTCGAATGCACCTCGCCAGCCCCAGAAGGGACAGTGTCTCAGGCTCCAGGCCGCTGGGCAGTGCTACCTGTGGTCATGTCCTCCAGCATCTCCAGCAGCATGTCCTGCGTCTCATCGATCAGCTTGGTCCTCTGAACCACCAGCTTCCGCAAGCACAGGTATCCATTCAGCACAGTACCCACCAAGCGACTTTTAAAGTGTCTTTTGATAGATTCCACCTCAACAAAGGAGGAGAGAAGGCCTGTGGAGACAGGAAAATGTTGCTGTGAGAGCTCTGGATGAGAATATAAGGAAGGTCTGTGTCTCAAAAGATTATGAGCAACTCAAAAAGCAGGGAAAATCTGCCTTTGTGCACGGCACAGAGCAGGTGTTCAATGAGCAGAAACAGTCAATAGCAAACAGGGTATCAAAATCATAAACGTATCAATACAGAAAAAAAATGCAGAGCTTAAATCTGCACTAAGGTCAGTGCAAGACAGAAGAGAGTCAACCCCAGTACCCAAGGAACTAAGGGTTGTCCCTAAAACACTCAGGATGCCCTAAAGGAAGGTCCAGGAGGCTCTCTTTACCTGTGAGACTTTTAAGGGCATAGCCCTGCTGCAGATCGGTACTCAGGGTAGCCTCCTCCAGGGCCAGCAGACGTGCTATTTCCTAAACAGGATGACAAGTGCAGTCAGTGTGACAGCACTGCCAAGGATACCAGTTACCTCCACCACTGTCCCAGGAGCTTGCAGCACTAGACACTCAGGAGTTACATCTTCTTAATCGAATCCTTGCAGAACTCCTTTCCAGGAGGCCAAGAACAGTTGCAGCGCTGGTAAGGGATTGCTTAAAAACTGTAAACAGTCTAAATGCCCCCAAGAATTTGCTATAGCCATATAATAAATATAATAAAGTCAAAAAAAATTTCCAAACCCCTTCAACAAATATTTCTTCTCAGCAAAAATAAACCAACAAAACACCATGGTAGAGTTTATATCCAGGTACAATGAAGGGGGAATTAGGGAAGGGGCTCTCTTGGGCAACAGGGTAAGATACCTTGGTGATGAGGTTGCCCACATAGGGTAGGACTCCCCGAGCTGCCAAGTAGACTTTCCAGTGTGCGGAAGTGATGAGCTTCTGGTAGAGAGCCAGGTACTCGGCCGCACACTCCCCAGCTATGCTCAGCTCATCCAGGTAACTGCCACCAGGAGAGACAGGGCACTCTAGTCAAGAACTCTAACATTTCAAACGGCTCCAAGGCTCCCCTTTCTCCTCCCAATCTTTCCTATCTTCTGCTGTCTGTCTCTCCTGCTTCCTAGAGGGAGGAACAGCATCCAAGAAAGCTCCAATTCCCACATGGGAATTTCCCACACCTAGGAAGCACTCAGAGCACACCACAGGGAGTGAATGCCACAGAATCTAAGCATTCATATTGTGGCACTGATTACTATGAGAGAATTAAAGAAGATAATGCATGCCAAGCATTTATGCACTCAATCTCGATATTAGCTGCATAAGATCTCAAATACTAGCTGCTGCTGCTAACACCTTCACCACCACCACCACTACTCTCACTAATAGTCAGCTTTTTAACACTTTGTTGTTTCTGGGGTCTTCTACAGGGAATGAGGTGTGCCTTTCATTACCCTGATCCATGGATTCCCCCGGGAAAGATGAAAAGGCTCTAGAGGAAGTCTAACCACCTTCCCCATCCCACTCCCAAACAGTACCTGGTAAGTAGGTCCAGGACCTGCTGCTTGCGGCTGGGAATGGTGGCTAGAGCTTCCACAATGGTACAGGCTGCCTGCCGTGCGGCCTGCGTTGCTGGAGTGAAAAGCACCTGCAGGACAGGGGAGAGAAGAGGCCGTAGGCTCAGGGGATGCCCTGCCTCACCAGGCCTCCAGCAGGGCAGTCAACTGCCACCCATCTAGGAGAGGTCTTCTAGGCAGCTCTCTAGGAAAATATTAGAGGTAAAAATCACCAGCTAACACAAGACTCCGCTGTTTTAGATGGGGAAGGAGGCTGTGAAAGAGCCCTGCTTCTGCGTGGAGACTTCTCCATCAGGAGATGTGAAGAACACACCTACAATAAGTGAAGTAGGAAAAAGGGATCTTCCTTAGCAAAGATCATTCTTTTTTGGGGACACTTATATGCTGAATACTTTGATTTAATGTAAACCAAATATTTCTTATTTTATATATCAATGGACAAATGCATTACCTAACATAGAATTACTTTAGCTAGAAAGAAGAGGGAGGGGAAGGACAGCAGAAGATATGAGAAGTGGAAGGAGAAAAGGGACTATGGTCAGGGAGGAAGGCAGAAAGCACAAGGAGCTTGTTGAGATAAGCAGAGGAAATTCTGTTTCGGCCAGCCCACCATGCTAGCCCAACAGCTACAACCAAGAACCTGTACTCACTCCCTATTTGAAAGGAAGCAAGAACAGCAAAGAGAAAGAAGGGATGGCAGCACAGACACATGGTGAGGGGCAGAAATACATTGCTCAGAGTCTGGGGTCAGAGGCGCATGGGGTGAAGAGTCCAGAAGTGGCCACTCACTTGTCGCAGCCAGTTGTTATGCCCCAGTTTGAGATCCAAGGGGGAGGTCCTCTTCCCCCGACGGCTCAGGAACTGTTTCCACCTCCACACATACTTCTCAGTCAAATACAGATGGCGGAGCTCGGATTTGCTGGGGGCTTTCCCATTGCCATCTATCCCTGCAAGGCCAAGGTTGCAGGGGTAGGTAAGTAAACAAGAGTGACAGAAGGCAGGGCTGTCAGAGCACAGGCAGGACTTCCCGGCATCTTGAAGAGAAAGACATACCTCTGATAGGAAGACACTTCTTCCAGGCATCATAAGATGCCTTGGGGTCTCTCTTGAGCCACAGTTGAGCCTGGGCATGGATCTCATTGCAGTATGGCTTCACCGTGGTAAGGGCCTCGACGGGGACATCCTGGAGGAGGCAAGTGGAGCAAGGTGAGGGCGCTCAAGGGCACGCCTGAGCCATAGCCCCAACAGCATGGCACTGGTGCCCCAGGGGGTGACGTGCAAAGGCAAGAAGATCAGGAGGATCAACATGTGTATCTTTTATGCCCAAATATGTGTTCCTGTTAACCATTTTGATCCAATTTAGCAGCAGTATCTCCACCCTGAGCTTAAGGTCAACGATTTTTATTGTGCAGCAGAAGCTGTGGCTGGCTTCCTACAGACAATCCTACAGCACATACACTAATTCCTATCCCATGGCTGATTTGCAGTTTCCCAAGCATAAATCTTCCAAGGGTCATGAGCAGCCTCCAGCATGCAAACTGTCACTAACTAGAAGCAGCCTGTAGAGAGAGAGAGAGCCACAGACAGACACTCCAGGCCAGCGCGTCTCAAGCTGTTTGGCCTCAGAACCCTGTTATACTCCTCGAAAATTATTAAGGACTCCAGAGAGTTTTGCTTTACATGGTTGTATCTATTGACATTTCTTATGTTAAAAATTAAAACTGGCTGGGTGCGGTGACTCACGCCTATAATCCCAGCACTTTGGGAGGCCAAGGCAGACAGATGATGCTTTAGTCCAGGAGTTCAAGACCAGCCTGGCTAATATGGTGAAACTCCATTTCGATACAAAACACAAAAAAATTAGCTGGGTATGGTAGTATACACCTGTAGTCCCAGCTACTCAGGGGACTGAGGCAGGAGGATTGCTTGCAACCAGGAGGCAGGGGTTGCAGTGAGCTGAGATCGTGCCACTGCACTCCAGCCTGGGTGACAGAGTGGGACCCTGTCTCAAAAATAAATACATACATAAATAAAAATTAAAAACTGAGAAATTCTTAAGATATTTGTTAATTCATTTAAAAAGAAGAGTAAATCTATTATTTGTCAACCTAAATTTTATGTTTTCTAAAGCAAAAATAACCTACAGAAAGATGTGGTACTGTTTTACATTTTTGGTAATTGTTTAATGACTGCTTTATAAGACATCTGGATTCTCATATCTGCTTCTATGGTCAAAGTGTCATGACAGGTTGTTTTGGTTGAAGTATACGAAAAACATTTGGCCTCATACAGATATACAGTTGGAAAAGGAAAGAATATTTTAACAGCTTTTTCAACTAGTTATGGATTTTTTTCATTGAGACTATACCAAAACTCAACAAATTCTAGGGTCTGAAAGATTTGCTGTAGTATGGGCTCTGAAATCACATCAATAAACTTTTCATAGTTCATTACACTAACCTTCATCTTTTACCTGGCAGGATACGATAACATGCATTGGTCATTTAGAAAACACTGGTTTACACAGTTATGTCAGTTCTTCTTAAAGCTCACTTCATTCATTTTGAGGAAAATATGTGCCAAATACCTAAGCCTGAACAACCACAATTTGCCCATCAGCCATTTTTTTTCAAGCACAAGTGGAGATCCATGGAAAGGCAGCTGGTTTGGCTTGCATCTCACACAAGTGCCTTTTCTCAGCACAACTGCTGTACTTGGGGTGCAGCAGAGGCGCTTTCTGTGTACTCATTTTGTCACACTGAGCATTACACAGATTAGCACCCAAGAGTGGAGATTTAATAAAATTAATTTGTACTGCTTCATCAAGGATATTCTTGATGAAGCCGGGTGGCAGTGAAGAACTGCACGGGGCCACCGCCTTGTCAACCTAAGGCACCGGCCATCTCCCCAGCAGCAAAGATTTTGTACAGTCAGCACAAACATCACAAGATGACAGGGGCAAATAGTGTCTTAGGACAATCATGAAAATAACTTTGTCCTCACAGATCTCTGAAAGTCTTAAGAACACCTCGGAGTCTGTGAGCCAGATTTTAGGAACTGTTGCTCTCACTAAGTTACACGGAGCAACATGTGAACATCCACACCAGGCCTCAGTCCTTACAGGGCAAGTAATTCTGTGAAAAATCTCCCTTTGCCTCACACTGTGGAAACAATGACGGTCATGTAGGGATGGGTGTCCTCTTCTCAACCAAGGGCCGATTTTACTCGCTGGGAATCTGGGGGAAAATAATCCCTCCATCAAAGGGAAGGAAGCAGAGTGCCCAGTGCTGCCTTTTCTGAAGGCAGCTTCAATGTCCACCCTCCCCACATCATAATCCTAGTGCTTAAGCAAACTTCCTGCCATGAGGACTCTGTTGCCCATAAGGGATGGCCCATCAGACAGAACAGGAGTCAGAAGGACCCAAGGCCCAATCCAGGGCAAGTTGGTGGCAGAGCCTTAGGCATGGCCCAAAGAAAGAACTATGGCCTGCCAATTCAAAAGCTGATACAAGCAAGTCAATCTCTGGCTCACCTATAGTTATTTTAGGATAAAAACTTGGTTTCATTTATTCACTTAACAATAATTTACTAAGCAGCTATTACAGATGTTATATCACCCTATATACTAGACATAAAAAGTATTACTAAGATGGTCCAGGCCCTGGATTCAAGGAACTTACCGCTAGCCTAGTAGAGAACTGACCCTCTAAGGAGCAGCTAACAAAGCGAAGGAAAACATTCTAGGCAAACAAAGCAGGAGACAGCCACAGCTAACATTTGTTAAGGATTAACTTAGGCAGACACTGTTTTGATCACTTAGTCTGCATTATGTCATTTATTTTTCACAACACTTCAAGATGGAGACTATATTCCCATTTTATAGATGGGGAAACTAAGGAACAACTTGCGCAAGGTCACAATGCTAATAAATGGAAGCGCTGGGATTTGAACTCAGAAAGTCTGCTTCAGAGCCTGGGATTTCTATCACTGCACAGCACTGCATGTGCAAAGGCACAGGGGTAGGAAGGACACAATGCTTTCTGGGGGCTGCAAGTTATCTAACATGACTGGAAAGAGCTCAACCTTCACAGCTAGCCACTTTGCTCTCTGCTTTGCAGTTTCATGTTTATTTTACTTCAACCATCCTTCTCAAAAATCCCAACCCATGTCTGCTGAACTCAGGCAAAGGCTGCACAGGAGCCACTCAGGTGAGGTGGGCTCAAGGCAAAGCAGAGAGGAGGCAGGGCATGAGGAGGCAGGGCACACTGCCAGGGCACTTTGCCATGAGGAGGCAGGGCACACTGCCAGGGAATGAGGAGGGCGGCTGCCCTGCCCTTCCTTGTTAGACCCCTGCTTGGCCCAGTACCTTGTTCTTCTTGCTAGTGGGAGCAGGTGGTTTTATCAGCTTCTGCAAGATCCTCAGGCACATGAGGGTAATGTTCTCAACCACCACGGGAGTCTTAATGTTCACAGCCATGAGGAAAAGGCTGAGAGCTAGGGATGGTCAGGAAAGGCAGAGTCACAATCAGGAACACTACACACCTGCTCTGCAGAGGCCGCCCAAGCATGTTTCCCTCCTCCCCTCCCATTCCAGCCAGGACTGCATCTTGGAGCCTCCTTTCCTTTCTCTGAAAAGCCCCTAACTCACCACAGCGTAACCGGAGCTCCCAGCAGCTGTCCTCCTTGGAGATAGAATCTGTCAGCAGCAGCATTTCATACTGCAGGCTACTTGCCTAGAAGGCAATGGGAAGAAACATGAGTCAAGAGGGTCAGCTCCGGTCCAGCGACTCTTAACTATTAATACAATTTCTGGTCCTAGGTGGCTCCAACAGAGACAAAGGACAGACGGAGACCCTTGTGCTCCAGGCTCTTCCCTGGGAAATCCATTCTGGAATAATGTTCTGCTCCTTCCCTCCTCCATCACCACAGGACCTGGGAGGGGGATGCTGAGGAACACAAGGCGTGTGAGGGGGATCAGCGAGGACAGCTGGGCCTGCTAGGCCGGCTCACCAGATCGGGGTTGGCCCAGTGGCCCTTCAGGGCTGTGGAGACCTTGCCAATAATCAGGTCATTCATCTGCTGAGTGGCTTCTGCGTTGTCTCTGTGGAAGCAAAGAGAAATGGAGTCCTGTAATTCACAATCAGCTGTGACACTCCTTTCCACCTGAAGGGGCCCAAAGAAAATGAAATCAATGTCTAAGGCTACCTGGCCCCAAATTTTCTACTTCCTTCCCAGGGGCAAGACTACAGCTTTAGCTTCACAAAACCGTGGTTGGTAATAATAACGGGCTCATCACAGCCGCCTTACCTATGAACAGACGCTAACTGAGGGAAGAGCACTACCTTATGGGAACCATGTCCCAGGCGACAGAGTCCTGCTGTCTGGTGTGACACATCTCCAAAACCTAGATGTCAACTCTGAGTCTTGGTCACAGCTCTTTCCCCGACCTCTCTATCTGCCTGCATGTCATTTTCCAGGAGGCTCTCACATCCTAGTTTATGTCTCTTTGTAGCAATGTTCCCATTATTAATAACAACAGACAAACCTATCACCGCACTCTTGCTTCCCAAAATACTGAATAAGCCCCAAAGTCCTTACACAGGCCCACAAGACCCTACGGGATCCAGCCCTCGCACCCTCCGACCTGATCCTCCTCCCGAGTCTTCCCTACTATATCCCTGTCTCCAGCTACACAGGTTCCCTGTGATACCCTAGCATTACTGGCACGCGCCTGCTCTCAGCTCCCCACTTGCTACTTCCTAGGCATGCAGCCCACTGTTGAGACATTGCTATGGCTGGCTGCCTGCCTTCACACAGGTCTTTGCTCAAGTATCACACCCTCGGGAAAGTCCTCCTTGACTACCTTATCCAAAACAGCACGCCTTCCTGTATTCGGGGTCACCATCCCTGCTTTATTTTTCACACAGTCTTATTTCCTGACATTATATTGTGTAATTATTTATTTATTGCAGTTCTTCCCACCTAGAATATAAGCCACACAAGGATGGAACTTTATTCCATTTACCACTGTATCCCCAGAGTCCAGAACAGTGCCTGGCATTCAGCAGCTGCTCAATAAATAATTGTTAAGTTAGTGAATAAATAATATAGCAAGTACCATTTATCAAGCACCTAACATGTTCCAGAATTTATGCCACACAAAGTAATCCACATAGCTCTGGTTATAGGATCTGGGACATACTAAGCACTGGACATGCATGAGTTATTTCTCATGCATGTCCAGTGCTTTTTCTATCCTCAACCACATGCTTTTAAGGTGGCTATTATTGTCAGGTTTTTGTTTTTGAGACAGAGTCTCACTGTCGCCCAGGCTGGAGTGCAGTGGTGTAATGTCGGCTCACCACAACCTCCGCCTCCTGGGTTCAAGCAAGTCTCCTGCCTCAGCCTCCCAAGTAGCTGGGGGTACAGACGTGAGCCACCACGCCCAAGCAATTTTTTTTTTTTTTGAGATGGAGTCTCACCCTGTCATCCAGGCTAGAGTGCAATGGCGCAATCTTGGCTCACTGCAACTTCTGCCTTCTGGGTTTAAGCGATTCTCCTGCCTTAGCCTCCTGAGTAGCTGGATTACAGGTGTGTGCCACCACGCCCAGCTAATTTTTTGTATCTTTAGTAGAGATAGGGTTTTTACCATGCTGGCCAGGCTGGTCTCAAACTCCTGACCTGCCTGCCTTGGCCTCCCAAAGTGCTGGGATTACAGGTGGGAGCCATCACATTTGGCCCTATTTTTGTATTGTTCTTTCTTTCTTTTTGAGATGGAGTTTCGCTTGTTGCCCAGGCTGGAGTGCAATGGTGCGATCTTGGCTCACCGCAACCTCCGCCTCCTGGGTTCAAGCGATTCTCCTGTCTCAGCCTCCTGAGTAGCTGGGATTATAGGCATGCACCACCACACCCAGCTAATTTTGTATTTTTTGGTAGAGACGGGGGTTTCTCCATGTTGGTCAGGCTGGTCTTGAACTCCCGACCTCAGCTGATCCGCCTGCCTCGGCCTCCCAAAGTGCTGGGATTACAGGTGTGAGCCACAGCACCTGGTCTTATTTTTTATTTTTAATGGAGATGGGGTTTTACCATGTTGGTCAGGCTGGTCTTGAACTCCTGATCTCAAGTGATCCACCAGCCTCTGCCTGCCAAAGTGCTGGGATTACAGGCAAGAGCCACTGCGCCCAGCCTACTGTCAGTATTTTTCAGATGAGGAAAACACAGGCTCAGAGAAATTAAGGAAACTGTCCAAGGTATATAGTACAAGTTATCAGATACTGAAATTGAGTCTTTCCAGTCCAGAGTCCAAGCTCTTAATCCCCAGGCCCCACTGCTCTGCTCCACTATCTTCTTCCATGTGAGTCTTTCTTGAGTTCAAGTGTCTCTCTTCCCTTTCCTCACAAGGACTCAGGGATAGTTTCCTCAAGACACTGTACTGGAACCAAAAAAGCAATTCACTCACCTACACCCTGTGTCTCTTTCCGTCTTTCCTGTTACAAGCTATCTAACCTGCTGGGTGGTCAGAAGCACTATTCTGTGCACCCTCTAACGCTCCTGGCATGGCTGCTGCCACCATCCCGAGTGTCAGTAGGAATCACTAGGCCCATAACCATGGTGTAGGTGCTAACCGAGTTAGGAGGCACATGAGCTGGCGGACCTCCTCCCGCATGGCCGCAGCCCCTCGGCGAAGATTATAATCAAAGAGCTCCCGGATAAGGCCCTGGGAGACAAGGATGTGCCTCAAGGCTGGGTTGGTGGCCAGGGCCCGAAGTAGTGTGATACAATGTTCTGTGACAGCCGAGGCGCAGCCGTAGCACTTGGTGGAGGATGTGTGGCCACAGCCCAGGACGGATAAGGCACGGTACTGGCTGGCAGTGAATGTGGGCTGCACAGAGGTCCGGGATGATTTAGTGGCTGCTTCCCTCTGCTGTAGGTCGTATTCCAACAACTCTTTACGCGAAGCAAAGACTTTCTAAGAACAAAAAGGTAACAATAATGGGAATTAGCAATTAAAATAAGAAGAGGATGTTAATTGGAGAATTAGTTTTGCTTTAGAAAAAACTTTACATGCATTATATAATTTAATCTTCTCAATAACCCAACCAGTTTGATGCTTTATCTCCATTTTACAGAGAAGGAAACTGAAGCATGGAGGCACTCGCTTGACCAAGATAAGTGGCAGGGTCCGAACTTAGACTCAGATGGTAGGCTCATGTTCTTAACTCCCATGTAACAAAGACAAAGGTCAGAAGCTAATACACGTGTAGCAAAGATGGCACTCCAGCAATTTGGGGTTGAGGAGGAAGGTAACTGGATGCTCTCCTTATCTGAGGTACCTCTGTCTATGGCTAGCCTCCCATCTCAGGGAGATTAGGTCTGTGACACTGCAACTGACACATGGCCCACCCTGGTTGGTTGCAGTTGGTGTGCCCTTACCCTATAGCCCACAAACATGGCATATCAGAAAAAGAGGGAACAGAATCTTGGCACCAAATTTTTTAAGACCAGTAACCCCTCTACTAAGAGATAGGTTGTTAATGCCTTAAAAAAAACCAAAAAACCATATCTATGCTACCTTCCCATCACCAGCATGCTCAGTTATCTAGCATGAACTCAGCATTCTGACCAGCGCCATAAATCACGGTGGGGGAGATGCCATTTGGTGCAGCTGCCTGCCTGCCTTTTCAGCTGGATTGGGCAGGGACAACACCAAGACTTGGACTGCTGGATAAGAGAGCTGCAGGACTGCTTTGAAAACAACGCCAGTAACACTTGGACAAAATACACCCAAAAGCTGCTCCCCGCTCTCTACCTGGATGATTTTGGAGAGTTCATCAAAAGAGTTCTTGCAGTCTCCACAATACTCCTGAGCCAACTGCAGGATGTACCGATTCACACTGGCGGAAGTGGAGCTGATGCCCCCTGCTGTTCCTGAGTCATCCTGCAACCCCAAGAGGTAAGCTGTCAGGCTTCTCACCTAAGGTGATCTCACCTAGGACGCAGTCTTCTGATCATGACCCAAGGCCTTCTCCAAATGCCCTTTGCAGCATGGGATTACCTGTGGCTTTTCTGGAGCTGCCTCATTCACTTTGCAGAGCAGGTTTTCCAGCTGTGGCCGATGTCCCATCAGCTGATGATACACTCGATCAGCTTTGTCCAAAAGTGTATTGATGTTGGATACAGCCTAGACAAGAAAAGACAGGGACCTGAGTGAAGGCTTTTTAGTTGATGACTTTCCCTGAGTAATCCTCATTGCTAACCATTTACCAGAACATTTCCTATGGGTCAGGCACTGTGTTTCACATACATTATCTCTGTTCTTCACAATAATCCTTCCAGTGAGGTGGGTATATTATTTCTAATAAAAATACAATGCACATCTGTGATATATAATAATACAATGCTGAGAGAAGTAACTTATACTAGGTTACACAAGTATTAAAAGTATGGCTGGAATTAGAATTTCTATCCTTCTGACTCCAAAGCGAAATGTTCTTCTGTTATCCCTATAGGTGCCCCTTTTCCACTGTTCTTTAATATCTAGAACCTCACCCCCACCCATATCATGCAGACTGGGAACTAGCACTGGACAAGTTAATACTGAGGGAGGACCAACAGCCTCAATATGAAGCAGTCTGTGGAACAAACGCAGGGCAAAGCATCCAAATCCAAAGTTATTTGTACCTGGAGATACTCTAGTTTCATTACCAGTCAACACTTTTCTAAAATCCTATGCAAACCATGTCTTCCAATATAATACATCTTACGCCATTCTTAGCTCCCACCCAAAAGCTGGGTCCTGAAACTGGTGTTGAGTCAAAGAAGGCTTGGACTAGAAAGTAAAGTGCACTGCACTGCACCAGCTCTGCCCAAAGTCCAGATCAAGGCCACAGCCCTGAGTCTAGGCCAAATCTGGCCTCACCTTCTTCCGGTCTTCTTCATTCTCAATGGGATCCACTGCACAGCAAGGTTTGGCATAGAGCATGAAGTCGAAGCGGGCATATTTACAGAAGCCACAGGCATTGCAGAGGAAGGGATCCTTTTCATCATAGTTGATGGATCTGAGTAACCAAAGCGTTTGGGTCAGTGAGGTGACAAGGCTGGGTGGGGTAGGGGTCACTCTGAGGAGATGGATTGTGCCACATTTCCATACTCTGGTAACCACTGCAGGGGCTACTGAAGGGACAATAGCAAATGAATGACTTAAGCAGCCAGGTAACAAGAAAGCAAGACCCAGAGCTAAACTTCTGGACCTCCCTCCGCCTTAACCCTCCACCCCTGCCTCAGGACAGGCACACTCGTGCACACATGCACATACACACACTCACTCTCTCTTCTTCCTCCTCCCTTTCTACCCTTGAACCCACTCTATAAACCCGTAATTCTCTAAATGTTCTGAGGGAATCAGACACTGCAATCGCTCACACTGACACCGTTATAGAAAAACAACAAGGAATGTGCACGGCCCTGGCCTAAGGGATGACCACTGACTTACCTGCATTTGTGACACTGGTACACATTCTCTCCACAGTTGCCACAGACCCCTGGGTTGGCAGGGACTGAGGCACTACAGCGTGGGCACTGCAGGGTCTCTGTGGAGGCCTGGTAGTTTTCATAGAAGTCTGCAAACTCAATCATCAGATTGGAGGCCACAATGGGCAACGGCAGGTCAATCTTCACCTCTGTCTGCCCAGGGGTCAGCTGAACCTTCTTGGCTTTGTGCCAGCGAGCTGGCCTAGGAAAGACAGACAGCCTTGAGATTTTCTCATCTAACCTTCAGTGGTAACAGTCTGATGAGACAAAGAGAAAGACTGTCCCATGTATTTTTCTAAGGCAATTAAGTGGTTACTCTAAGGAAAAGAAATCTGGCATATAACAGGAAGCCAGTTTAAAAAAAGTTTTCCACTACCTTTTCTCTATAAAAAAAGAAAAGAACATACAAGTGCTTTAAGCTGTTATATATGATACCTTTTGAAATTCCAGGAAAACAACAGAAGTATATAACAAGGGAAACCATGACTCCAAAAGCATGCCACACTGAAGCCTGTAAGAGGTGCAATGATGATGCATGCCGCCAAGTTCCCATCCTGACAGCAACCATGGAAAGATAAAGCTAGGCTGTTTTAGAGTGGCAGAGGAAGAAAATCAGGGTCTGAACCAAGTGCTAAGTCAAGTCATAAAGAGGAAGGTATGTAATAATTTTGGGGTGATTATAGTCACACAATGAGAGCTAATATTTACTGAGTACTTACTATGTGCTAGGCTCTGTTCTCAGCACCGGACACATACTAACTCGTTTAATCCTTAAAATAAAACCCTGGAAGTGGGGCCCTAACTCCATTTTATAGTTACAGAAACTGAGGTTAAGCAGCTTCTCCAAGGTCACAGAGCTACGTAGCAGAGCTGGGATCTGAACTCAAACAGTCTACCAGCAGCTCTGCTGACTCCACACAGTGAAAAATCAAACCCACCTCCTCTGGAGGGGAATGGGTCATCCTAATGCGCAGCATCTACTTTCAGGTCACCAAGGGGAAACTAGGCTTTTCAAGGCGAGAAGAGAAACCTCCCTAGGCAGCCTTCATGGCCACATGATGCTGTGGTACACGAGCCTTATTCTGCCTCTTGGAGTAACAGCAATACTTCCATCCTGTGTGCAGAACAGCTCTGTAAGTCTTACTATTCAAATAGCATCGACCTGTGTTCTCCATCCAGTAGCAATGCCTGAGAGTTCAACAACAGGCGACCTGTCTCTGTGAAAGTCAACACTACAACCCATGTGAGTGCCTCTCTTGGCCTATATACGACATTCAGTCACTGGGATACATGGGCTAGGAAGATCCAGTATCAGCAGATATAGAGGAAAGGCACCATGAAGAAATTGAAGAGTGTGTGTACTAAAGAAGCTTCTTGAGAAATAACTTCCTGCCCTATGAGCAAGAGTATAGCTGTCTTCATCCAAGAAATGACAATTACTTCCCAATACAGAAGGTTTTATCTAAGACTAGAACTTTACATAAGAATAGTTAAAATGGGCATGAGAAGCCTGGAGGTCCCCTCACTCAGCTTCCCCTCCCTAGGCAGGCTGTTGAGGAACTTCCACAGACCCCTATGGCTCCACTGGAGTAATTTAGAAATAATCTTTGTCAACATCCTTAGAACTGTTGTTTCACTTTTGTCTTTCAGTCATGAATGGAGTAGCCAAGAGGATACACTAGGCCTCTAGGGATGTGCTGCCTTACTCCATTCCCGGAACCAAAGGCAGCACATGAGCTTGAGCCTTACAGACCTGCTGCCCCTCCCGAGGCCTAAAAAGCCCGTACTTGTTTTTCAACTCCACGATGGCCTGCACGGTTCGGTTATTATAATACAGGTTGATGGTCCGCACCATCTTGGTCCGTTTCAGATCCCCGATTTTCACTGTCACTTTGCTGATGGTGTGACTGCCAATGAGCTTCACAACCTGCTGGGTGGTGGTGTACCGCGTGTCCACTTTAATGGAAGACAGCTTGATATACTAAATACAAGAGTTCACAAAACATGGTATTAGTTCAGGACTCATACTGCCTTTTAAAAAATTCATCAATGTAACCCACTCTTCATCCACAAGCTGAAGTTTCTATTTAATTTTTTAAAAAGTATTTTGTAGAGATGGGGTCTCACCATCTTGCCCAGGCTGGTCTCAAACTCCTGGGCTCAGGGGATCCTCCCATCTTAGCCTCCCAAAGTGCTGGGATTATAGGCTTGAGCCACTGCACCCAGCCAAGTTTCTATTTAAGGTAATAAATGTGGCAGATAAAAATTCCTACTATTGGTGACCAACCATTAGGAGAGGAACATCTATGTGATAATGATCCATCTCTAGAAACAAGAATCCCACTGGGCCTATAGGCCTCAGGACTGTCCATGTACAGATGTTACTTACACAGAACGGCACTTCCGGATTATTACACACCAGGCAGGGATCACTCTCCAGGTAATAGCCATCAAACTCCACTAAGCCAGACAAAGTGCTAAGGAAGAAACCAGTCTTAGCATGAATAAATTTTCATCTTAGGAAGCACTGAGCTTCACAAAAAAATCATGAGAAAGCCATGGCTCAACGTCCCCCAAAGTGAGCCCCACCCTAAAGAGAACTCAAGGACACGGGAGAAATCCCAATAGGATTATGAAGTCACAGGAAAGAAATTTCAACTAACTGACCTTAGATGCTTTCTAATCTTTGATCTATCCTTCAGAGGAATTCTAAAAAGTAGTAAAATTTGACTGAAGAGTCACAATTAAATTTACTAAAAATCACTGAACTGTACATTTAAAACAGGTGAATACATAAATGATCTCAATAAAGTTTTTTTTTTTTTAAAGAACAGTCACTACTAAACCACAGAAATAATGCACTGTCAATTTAACCAATATCCTCTTATAAAAGTTTTTTTAAAAAAGGAAGACATTTTCTTTAGATTTGTTTTATCCTATTTAACTTAAACCCTTGAAACTAAAGACCCTTTTTTTTTTTTGAAACAGGGTCTCACTCTGTCACCCAGGGTGGAGTGCAGTGGCTTGGCTCACAGTTCATTGCACCCTTGAACTTCTGGGCCCAAGCCATCCTCCTGCCTTAGCCTCCCTAGCAGCTGGGACCACAGGTACATGCCACCAAGCCTGGCTAATTTTTTAAAAATTTTTTGTAGAGATGAAGTCTCACTATGTTGCTCAGGCTATACAGACCTTTCTACATTACTATTCACCAAACCCTGAACACAGCAATGACATTTTGAGTACCTTCTATGCGCAAGACCCTGGGCTACATGGAGGGGACGGGAATCTCAACTAGGCAGATTGACTTTTCTCTCAGGGGCTTGCCAATTCCTATGTAAGAGCCTATCAACATTCAAATAACTCCTCAGAAAGCTGACTGAGCTTCCCACAGGTAGAAAGCAAAATAAAGCTCACTTATAAATGTTCGAGTTGGGGTGGTTGGTAAGAATATGGTTTTGAGTCCGCAGAATCTCCACAGCCTTCTGCGAATACTCCTTCAACTGAAAGAGAATTCAGTAAAGAAACAAGTTAAAGCCCAAGGGGAAGTCTTATTGGAAAAGACTTCTGTCTTCTGCATTCTAGCTGAATACCGCCCTAGACGTACCAGACTTCTCAGTCAGAATCATACAAAGCTGGGCCTAATCTCAATCATTTAAATGGATTCTATCTCCTTTAGAAGTTTCCACGAGCTTTAGTGATAGGTGGTATGCTTTTCCAACCTGATGGAGGAAGATCATTTTTATTCTTATGGAGAAGCCATAAAGGTTAGCTAATTGCAGAAACATTTTCTGGTATGTAATCAGGGCTACCAGCAAAACCAAGGGCACTTGCTTTTCCAACGAACTATAATGAGTGCTATCTTTTTTTCTTTCCCCACTTGACCTTGACCTACTTCCTATGTTAAGTCAGATTTGCTAGTGTATATTGTCTACATCACAGACATATTACAAGTGCTTAACAAGAAATGCAAAACTAGATATATTTAAAAGAGATTTTGTATATGGACTCCCTGAATCTGGGTTGTTCATAATATTCTTAAGAGAAAAAAGGCTAAATAGGGCAAGTTGCCTCTCTGACCATAAAGCAGCTGTTACCTTCTTCTCCGTTTGTGGCGTTTTCAGGGAGAAATATCCTAGTAGGTCCACAAACTGGGCAGCCTTACGACCATAGGCTGGGAGTTCTGGCCAGATGGACCACATCAGATCTAGCAGGAGCTCCTGTTGAGATTTGCTGGAATTTCTGTAGATATAGGACAGCTCATGTTACCAAGCAGCAGGAAACCCTGAGGCACCTGTGTTTATCGCTGAGACCCTGGTATTGTTTTTATAAATGTATCTATTTCCCCACAATTATGGGTGTAAGTTTGAACAGTTTTGTTTCTCTTTTGACAATCAATCCTACCAGATGCAGCATAGTCATTTGCTGCCTCTACCCACCACCCAATGTACCCCAGAGCAGAAACTGAGCTTTCTTAGCCTACAGAGTCAAGCTCGGTCATGTTACAGACCCAGAAACATAGCCTTCTGAGTAGAAAACAGATCCTCTCCTGCCTATGACATCAGTTTAATGGCTAAGAAGCAGACAATGATGAAGAAATCTCTAAAGCACAAGAGGATTCAGGCTGGCTAACTACTGACTCTGTGACTGTATGCAACCGAAAACCAAAACAGAACTGCATTACGCACCCTGGCCTCAGACCCTTGCAGATCTGCCAAACCCAGCCCTGGCCCTACCTGTAGATGTGCAGCGTCAGACAGTGGGCCTGCCAGCGCACCGAGGAAGAATTGGACTCCAACAGGAAACAACGCAGGAACTGGATCAGGGTTTCCTTATCAGCAAATTTGTTCAGCTGGTTCACCAGAGCTGTGCACAGCTGGTCCTCCTGGCTGCCAGAGCTCTCACCTGCAAGATTAGGACAGGACTGAGGGCTGAAGAGTAGGAAGAAGTCCTCTAGGGTCCTAAGGCCTGGGCTACCAAATGGGGAATGAAGGAATTCTGTCCATTTCTAAAAGTTTCTACTGAATGCTGATATTCTGCAAAACAATTTTGAGTTGTTCACTGGGGGACGAATAGGTCAGCCTCAAATGAGACATATGTGCAGCATTGGGGATGCAGTGGTGAGCACAACCGCCTTCCAGATGAGACATACAATCATGACACTGAAAAACCATAGGATAAAGTGCTATATAAGCTGGCACTGAACAAATACAGTGACACTGGAGGAGGAACTTCCTTTCAAGAGCTTCCAATAGGCCTGCACAGAGATGTCCGATCATTAACTGCGGGAATGTGAACCACCACCACTGCTCTCAACCCTGATCACTGATCTCAGGTCTCCAAGGACCACGGAAAGCAGTGCAGCTGACGGTGAGGATCAGTTAAAAGAGCTAACATTTACTGAGCATTTACCAATGCACTCAGTCACATTTCACTTAACTCTGATGGGAGCTCCACAGAGAAGGTGTTATTATTTCACAGAATAAGAAATTTGGCCTACTAAAAATGTTCAGTACACTTTGACTTTTCTTATTATTGTCACTTGGTATGAGAAGCCATGCTGTTTAAGGTGTCACGTCAGTATAAATGAACATGAGACCGAAAGTAGACACTAGAGAACATTTGGGCCTTAGGTCCCCTGTAAATCAGGATTAAAAGACCTTTTACAAACCAGGTGCTCCAAGAGAGATTTACACACATCACTGTGGTCACAATGACAAGAGGGTGACCCTTACCATCTTTCTCCTTTTCTTTTTCTTCTTTCTTGCTCTTTTTAGTGGAAGACTTGGATTGTGTTGTGGCTTGTCCGGAACTGGCAGCCACAGGGGCTGAGGAGGAAGAAGCACTGGAGGATCCCGCAGAGGCTGCCAGTGCAGCGAGCACTTTGCTGCCACAGAGAGCACAGGAGAGCAGTTGCAGCAGCACTGGGGATACGCCCTCGTCCACGAGGAAACTGACTTGGAGGAGGAAGTACAGGACGGCTGCAAGCAGAGGAGACAGTGGCTCAGCTCTGAGATGACCCCGACCAGACTCACGAGAACCAAAGCAGCGTCCCCCTATAGCTGAGACTGCCCTGTTCTCACCAGCTTTCTTTGCCATGTTCTCTCTGCTGGACATTGTGAAGAAGTTATACTTTCTGTGGAAATCTCTGAAAAGTATTATAACTACACACTGAGCAGAGGCCCCTGCTCCTTTGAATAAGGGGTTCTCTAGACTCCACCTACTCCTCTTTGGCTTTACTGCCACTACCTGGAGGTCAGAGACTCCTACTTTGTGCTTCCACAGCACCCCAAACTTTGACTACCAGCCCTCACCACTTTTTTAGATTTTTACTTGTCTTCTTTGCTAGGCAGAGTTCTGTCTAGTCTATGTATCTTGTTCATAGCTATATCTCCAGCATCCAGTTCAGGGCTTGGCATATAGTAGGCCTTAATAGTTCCTGAATGAATGAATAACAGCAATCAAAAGGAGCAGCATTGCTTACAGTCGTCTTTGATGCAGAATTTCTGCCAGTTGATGGTTCGCTGGGCGGCAATCTCTGCACAGGCTTTCAGGTGCTCCATCTGAAACAGGAACCAACCGTGGGAAAGGAGTAACTCCACCATGCTGCCCAGACAAGCACCACACCTGCTGCCTGGAGCCATCTCCCCAGCTTTGGACTACAAGCTGAACATGATCTTCTGAGCAAAGCAGTTGCTTGCTGGGATGTCTGATAAACCTGGCACCATGGCCCACACACTGCTACAACCACTCCAGCTCTTACTGAACCTGCCTTTGTTCTACCCCCATCCCTGTGGAAGGTGTTGTTTTCAGGAACCTTCAGACTACTCAAAAAGGCAACAGCAAAAGATAGACTATGACCTAAGAAACTACAATCCAGTTTACTTTTCTTGATGTAAACACAATAGCAAGGACACGAGCCAGCTAGATTAAAGACGTCCTTTCTAGGTTGTTCATGTACAAAATATTCAGTTTGCTTCTTTAAGTCCAAACAGTTTCTCTTTAGGCAGTAATACATTTTTCTACTAGAACCTTCATCATTTCTTTAGTATTCAAGGGTAAAAACCAGAGGTGCACAAAGAGGTCAATTCTGGCTAGGATGTAAGCAAATGGCACTGGTAAGAAGCTCAGGCCACTCACCTCACAGTGGAGGAACTGCTGCCAGGTGGGACGAGAGTGCTGAGGGGGACATCCCACACCCTGAAGCCAACTACACGTGGTACAGCACCCAGACAGGGGTTATGGATTTACCCTCATCTCAGCCCTAACCATGCCATTGTCAACACAGTTAAAAGTCCTGCGTTATTACCTCCAGCCCTATTACCTACTTGGCTAAGCCTTATCACATGCTCCCTCCCTGTCCTACCAGGTCCCAGCCCTCGTACCAGGCTGATGAGTGTGTCATATTGCAAGGCGGAGCCTGAGCTGGCTGTAACCACACTTGCCCGGAGGAATATCCCCTGCTCTTCTAGCAGCTTCTTGATCCCACGCACATGAGAGTCCAGGGTGTGCAAATCCCGGAGCTGGCGATACTTCTCTTTGGATCCACAAATGAAGAGCAGAAGTTTGCGGACTTGACGGCGCACAAATGGAGTCTGCTGGATCATTAGGTACTTGAGGAGAAAAACACCATAAAGAGTAAATGACTCTGGGACTGTATGTGTATCAACTGTGGCTCTCACAATCCGGGTTTTAATAAACTGTTATTAAAAGCTGGGGAGAGGCCGGGCACGGGGGCTCACACCTGTAACCCCAGCACTTTGGGAGGCCAAGGTGGGCTGATCACTTGAGGTCAGGAATTTGAGACCAGCCTGGCCAACATGGTGAAACCCCGTCTCTACTAACAATACAAAAATTAGCTGGCCATGGTAGCACTGCCTGTAATCCCAGCTACTAAGGAGGCTGAGGCAGGAGAATTTGTTGAACCCAGGGGGCGGAGGTTGCAGTGAGCCGATATCGTGGCACTGCACTCCAACCTGGGCCAACAGAGCAAGACTCAGTCTGGAAAAAAAAACAGCGGGGGGCTGGGGAGAAACACAAACCAAGCTGTTTCCTCTTGACCAAACCAGCCTCTCTTGAACTTAGGTATCCTTTAATGAGACCAGGAGAAAGAAAGGGAGAGAAAGAAATCAGAGGAAAATATCAATATTCGTGTATATCTTCCTTGTGCCCTTAGGAATCTACAGGGAAGCTGGCCTCCACTTCAGCCCACCCAAATGGAAACTATCAAGAAAAAAAAAAATTCCAAATCTCTTTTTCAAGTAAAAGAGCTAAAGAAAAGTTTGGGTTGGTACAACTATGTAACTCGAAATCCTCATCTGAGGTTTGTTAACAGATTATTCTTCCCAGAGTTAATCTATCTCAGGGTTGCTGTGCTGGTTACTAAGGTTATTAAGCTATTGTCTCTCAGTTCCCAACCCACCCAACAACACTGCCCAGTGATGCCCAGGCCAGAATTATGCCAAGTGCACTACTTCTTTGCCAGCTGGCTCCCTCTTAGGTTCTGCCAACAGAGAGGGACGCTGGCAGCAGGAGGAAGAAGGGGCTTGTTTCTTCCCATCTCCCTGCAGTCCTAGCAACAGCCCTGAACCCTGGCAGCCACAATGAGTTCTAATCATCAGCTTCTCTCACTGCTCCCAGAATCACCCGCATCACATCCCCACAGGGCAGCTGCTTCCTGATAACTGCTTCCGGCAGTTACTATCCCTGTGTTACCTCAATGTTTCCTTTTTTGCCTTTTTTGTTGTCCAAGAGCATTTACCCAAATTCCCATATTGAAATCTCTGTTAAGATAACTAGTATACTTTGTTTTCCTGACAGAACCTAAATTATTAAACTTGCCCATTATGAGCACACATGGGGGAGTTCAACACACAGAATCAGAAGGTAAAGTATGGCTTGCTTGATACACATCTCCCACAGTTCTACCCACAGTATGTTCCAGAAGGGTAAGACCAAGACCTGTAAGGGAGACAGGAACTCTGCAAGGGGAAATACCGAGTGAGGACGAGGAAGAAAGGGGCCCACAGAGGCGAATGCAGATGTGTCCTCAGCCAACAAGCATGCAGCTTGGGACTTTCACTTACCTCAGAGAGGAAGTAAAACCACGAATGGTCAAAGACAGGAGGCGGGATGCGGGAATTGGTGTCAGCAATCTTTTTGATTTGGTATGGAAGCCTCAGTACCATTTCTGTCAGAAGCTGAGTATAGGCCTCAAACACATCGGCAGCATGGCCCTGGGAGAAGAAAACTTGCATGAGAACCTGTGACTGTCGATTCCATGACCACACTTAGGAAAACCGCTGGCTCACTAGGCATATTACACGTTGGAGGTGGTAAAGGGTGCCTTTCAGAGCCGGAATCAAGATTGACTGACAGTTTATTCTACAAACTCAGAAGGCCCAGGATTCTGGGGGCAATTTAATTACATGCAAAGGTTACAGTGGAGACAGACCTCACTTCTAAAAGTCCTAATATTTCACTCTGTGGCTTTTGACACTGAGTCGATTGTACTCTGTTTACATAAAGATGAGTGCTAGAAAGGCCAAAAAAATTGGGAAAAAAAAAAAAAGGTAGTAAGGATCTCTGACTTCTATGAGATGTATTCTATTCCCTAGAACCAAAATTTCCCATGATAACAAGAAATTGTTAAATAAACCAAGGCTGTCAAGATTACTAAACTCAGCCAAGATTCCTGGCTTCATGAAACACAAAAAGGCAGAGGTAAATGAGAGATCTGAGGAAAGTGGAAACAACAGCTATCCTGCAAGTTGTGTGGTCCCATAAAAAGAATCTGTAAGAGTTTGAGGGCACAATGTGCCTCACATATTCAACTCCCAGCTATTCATCGGTTCTGTATCAAGCACTGGAGTTGTAAACAGTAATAAAACATGGTTTCTGCTGAGAGTGTGGAGGGGAAGACAGGTGAGTGAGCGCACAGGGTGTTCCGGGAACCCAGGACAAGGCTCTCTTGAGCAGACTTGATGGCAGGGAGTGTGTTAGGGAAGTTTTCCCTAGGATCCAAAGCTTGTGCTGAGTCTTGAAAATGGGTTAGGAATTCACTAGGCAGGGGAAGAAAGGGGAGCAGAGGGAGAGGAAAGAATTCCAGAAGGGACAGCACGAACAAAGGCAACACGCCACATCTTGGGAAATGCACAGGCTGGCGGGCTGCGTGTAAGGTGTAACAGGTGACAAAGCTAGAGAGTCAAGCAGGTGGCTGGGTCCTCCAGAACTTTTTGGTCTATAAGTCATGGAAAACCACCAAAGAGTCATGAAAAAACAGCAAGACACGGTCAGATCCACACTCTATACCTATTGTATTCCTCCCCTACTCAAAGCTATTCTGGGTGGGCAGTGAGGAAGAGAGTGGTGATAGCAGTTAATATGGACTGGGCATTGATACATGCTAGGCACTGTGCTAAGTCCTTTACAAACAGCACCTCATTCAACACTCACAACAGCCTTATAAAGTAGACACCATCTGCATGCTCGTTTTCCAGCGGTAGAAGCTGAAGGTTAGGGAGGTTAGACAGACAGAACTTCTCCATGCTTCAAGACTGGTAAGTAAGAACACAAGACGGTACTTATCCCAGATTCATCTGATCAGAAGGCCCATCTTCTTAATAATACGTTAAAGGGCCTCTCCGTGGTGACAGCACAGGGAATATCTGACACACACGTCATGACCCACAACTGATGACGTTAGCTTGTACCTTCTCATCTTTTTCTAAACTTAATGTGAAATGAGATAACTGTGATTTCATTCAAATCCTCCAATTTACAAAGAGGCAGGAGCCAGAATCCCCAGAAGGTTGGGAGAAGTGGTCATTTATTCAGTCATGCTGAGATTAACCCCCACCAAGGAATACCGGCTCCTTCCTATGGCTCTTCACCCTCAGCCCCTTGAGCACTCTTCTCTTCACTGCAAGGAAAAAGAAGAGTGCTCTGAACAAAGGACAAGTGTTTCTTTGATGAGGGAAATATCTCACCTTCACATACTGGCGGAGAAAGAATGGGCTCATGTCAGGTGGGGAGGAGGTAGTATGTGGTTTTAGCAACTGGCTGGTAGCCACAGGCTCCTCGTCATTCTGTTGGCTCTTCCAATATTCCAGCAGTGATTTCAGCACGTGCAGGCAGTAGTCCACAGCCCCAGAGCTCAGTAGAGCTGCTGCTGTGGCACTGGAGATGAGGGAAGATGACTGGGAGACAGAGAAAATACAGAGATGGTAAGAATGGCTTGTAAAAACAATGTGAAATCCGGGTGGGTGTTGGGGATGGGAAACACACTTACAATAGTCCTGGCTTCTATGGCAGTGAGTGAATCAGGCTCTTGCACTGAAACTTCCCTAAGGAAGTTTGTGAGGTTTTTTGGAACTTTTTTGAACCACATGGTAAGACAAACAAAGAAACACACCTGTTCTCAACTCTAACCTTGCTACACACACACGCCAGAGGCCAGGGAGGCAAGATTAGATAACCTTTCCCCTGGAGGGGATGGGTTCCCTCTTTTACCGTGAGCAACTAGAAAAGAAGCCCAATTCAAGAAGGAGAGAGAAAACTTTCCATTTTAGGCACTTCTGAACAACCCCACCCCACCCCCTATAGAGTCTTCCATAGAACCAGCTTCCAAAGGAGATGGGGGTGAGTGATCACATGCATAAAAAAGTAGGAGAAAAGCTACTGTAAATAAGACCATTAGAAGAGCCTTGCAAATCCCAGTAAACCCCACAGCTCCTAAGCTCATTAAGATTGGATGCAGTTCAGCCTCAATTTCTACCTTCTCTGCTTTGTGCTAATCTCCTTTCACCACACACACATCGCTTTCTCTCTGCTTTATTACCACACCTTATAGCAACATACACTAGGGGAATCCTCTTAGCCACTCTGTGCCTTGCAGAAGAGAGCACTGCTTTTCAATAACGGAACTGCCAAACCCTTTAACCCCTCCATTGGCGGGACTGTTACCAAAGACCAGGGCTTGGAAGGGATTCAGAAAAAGGTGGAGGTTCTGCTCTTGAAAAGGTGACAGCTTAGAATCTTACTCCCCCTCAAGGAACAATGGCTTTATTCTTACAGAGGACTAGCACCCCTGCGCTGGCCCTAGCACTACCCAGACAATCCTCTTACCGTTCCCCAAACCCATAAACCCAAAGCAAAAATACCTCACATATGGAAGACTTGGATCCAGATTTGGTGCGGGACATGAAGACACTCAGCAGTCTCATTACTACCAGATGGACTTCATTCAGGGCGCTGCGCTCATTCTTCTTGGAGACATCCTGCAGGCCAAAGCATAAGACCAGAAACCTCTACTTACTTGATGCTTGAGGCAACCTCTGAACAAGATCCCTTCAAGTCAAGCCCATCAGCCCTAAAGTGTTCCTTAGATTGAATCGGACACAAAACAACCCCCAGTATATCCATGGACTATACTTGGGGTACCCAGAGCCCGATACACTTAGGAGGCCATATTAAGATATGAACAACTAACTTAATGTTTTCACCTCACTGAGCACAAAAGGTCCATGAGGGTAAGAACTTCATCTTTGCCCTCAACTATGCTCAGAGTCCAAAACTACGTTCGGGCCAAAGCAGGCCCTGAATACACTTTTGTTTACTCAACAGAACTGGAGCCCTCAGTGGATGGTTACCCCTTGAAATGAGGTGAAGTTGCTCTATGAAACAAATGGGAACCTGAGGAAGTATCTCAGCCAATCCTGTTTCTCACACAGATTGCTTCTCAGATTTTACCTTTTTATCCATACCCAACTCAGCAATAAGCTGGGAGAGCAGGTTATCTAAGGCCCCCTTATCTTTCTCATCTTCTCCATCCAGATCTGTAGTGAGCATTAGAATGACCTAGAAGTCAAAGAGAGAAAACACAAAAAACCCAATTTCCTAAAGAAGAACAACTCGAAATACAGGGTGTTCCAGAAGAAACCCTAATCTTCCTGACATCCCTATCAATCATAACTGTAATCCATTACAGCATTCTAAATTCCCAGTATCCAAAGCTTCAGTATTCAGAGTCAGAAAAGTCAAATTCTGATATATGCCACACTTGACATTACACAAAATGTTTTGTAAAAAGTTTGTAAAATTGATGGACTAACCTATATTATATCCAAGCAAAGCAGCTTGAGAAAGGGTAGTACACTGAACTAAGAATTAAAGAACAGTTTTGAATCTGAGGAAGACAGCTAGTGAGTGGAAGAACAGCTATTAGCCCACTAATATCAACAAAGAAACTAGAGACTCAGAATCTCAGGAGCGGGCTTTGCACCAGCTCTGTCAATAACAACCTGGATGAACTTGAGCATTTAAAAAATTCTCTGACCCTTAGCCTTCTCATTTATAAAATGAAGAGCTGTAATTTGTAGCTCAAAAATCAAATTGCATTATTCTGTGACCTAACACCAAACGAAGGCTTCCAGGTCCTCTGCAATAGAGATGCGGGCATGCTTAAGGATAGTCCAATCATGACCTGACAGAGACCCAGGTGAGCTAAGAGATACCTGCATGTACGGGATGGCCCGGACACCCCCAACGTTGCGTAACTGAGGCAGGGTCTGCAGTAATCTCTCCAACAGCATTAGACGGACCATGTGCAGCCTAAAAGGGTGAGGAAAAGATAGAAAACATGAGCTGTACTCCAACAGAAACCAGCTGAATATAGTTCCCTCCCCACTCCAACCCTGCTACCAAGGTCAACAAGAAGCCTAATGCTTAGGAACAGTCTCCAGCATTAAAAAAAAAGTTAAGAACTGCCTAATTGGTATGCCAGTCAGCAACACAGAAGGAGAGATCTCACTCTGTTAAAAAGCAAAACTATTCTAAAATACAACTGATGGCACTGAAGAAAATCCTACTACAGGAAAGTTCAAAGTATTTCCCAAGCCTCCAGGCCCTGGTAGTTCTCAGCTTCAAAGCCAAAGCTCCAACTGCAAGATTTATGGCTTTTTTCTAATATGTGGCCCTATTGTGCCTCCAAACATTATTTTCTAGAATTCTTCTATATACAAATTCTGTATCACCCAGCTGCACAGTGACTCAGCCCTTTCTTTCTCACGTTTCCCAAATTCTTATAAAGTCCACTCACTGCTCTATTCTCTCACACTTTGTCCACCATCTTCCCAATACAATATTCTGTTTCAATGTCACACTCTCCTACTGGACTCATGAGTTTTCCCATATAATCAATTGGCCATTACCTAGCCTTCATCTGCAGATATACAGCTGACCTTCTGTACTAAGTATGTGCCCCTGGATCTCTAGCTAATATGCTGATTCAAGAGGATGATGAAAATTAATTAAGGTCCTGCTGACAATTTGGTTGCTAGTCTCCCCTGATACACAATCTCATACAGATTAAGAATATTGGCCGGGCGCGGTGGCTCAAGCCTGTAATCCCAGCACTTTGGGAGGCCGAGACGGGCGGATCACGAGGTCAGGAGATCGAGACCATCCTGGCTAACACGGTGAAACCCCGTCTCTACTAAAAAATACAAAAAACTAGCCGGGCGAGGTGGCGGGCGCCTGTAGTCCCAGCTACTTGGGAGGCTGAGGCAGGAGAATGGCGTAAACCCGGGAGGCGGAGCTTGCAGTGAGCTGAGATCCGGCCACTGCACTCCAGCCCAGGCGACAGAGCAAGACTCCGTCTCAAAAAAAAAAAAAAAAAAAAAAAAAGAACATAGTTGCTGAATAAATCAATGGATTCACTTTCATAATTAGTAAATGGTCCACGTCTCATTTTTATCTTAGACATTATTTGTAAGAAACCACATGCCTATTTTTTCTTTAATGTGTGATTTTCACGTGTTACATATCTTAGCAGGTAAACAGAATACTTTTTCTTTTCTTAAAAAGAAAATTTTTTAAAATACAAAAAAAGACCAAAAAAATTGTTTTAAAGAAAACAGCTGGGCATGGTGGTGTGCCTCTAATCCCAGCAATTCAGGAGACTAAGAACAGAGGATTGGTTGAGCCCAGGAATTCAAAGATGCAGTGAGCTATGATCACACCACTGCATTCCAGCCTGGGCAACAGAGCTAAAGTGAGCTACTGTACCTAGCCCAGAATCTTTTCAAAATAATACAAGTCTGGATGAAAGTACAGGGTCTAGGGTTGGGTGTGGTAGCTCATGTCTATAATCCCAACACTTGGAGGCTGAGGCAGGAGTTCAAGACCAGCCAGGGAAACATAGCAAGATCTCATCTCTACAAAAAATTAAAATATTAGCCAGACGTGGTGCCATGTGCCTATAGTCCTGCCTCAGGAAGATCACTTGATCCCAGGAGTTCAAGGTTACAATGAGCCATGATCATGCCACTGTACTCCAGCCTGAACAACAGAGCAAGACCCTGTCTCTAAAAAAAGAATGAATGAAAGAAAGCATGGGGTCTTACGTGAATTATAAATTATTATGATTCTAAAAAGAACTCAAAGGAATGAGCTAACTGTTCTTCAGAATACCATGCATGTGTCTGTTAATAATTAGCCAAGCTAGGTGGGGACTACAAATGATTAAGAATTGTTCAAAGATGGACTAGGTACAAGTGAGGAAAGGTGAGATGATGGCAGCAGTTCAACAGTTTGAACATAAAACATGAGACGGATTTGTTTTGAGATGGATTAATATCTTCAGATTTGGAGACCATACACGCGAATATACACACATGAAGAAAAAGTCAACAAAATGAGCAGAGTCTAGACTTGGACCAAGACCACAGCAGAATATTTTCAAACATCATTCATTCATTCATTTTGTTTTCTGAGCCTGGGACACCCTGTTGCCCACGCTGGAGTGCAGTGGCACAATCACAGCTCAGTGCAGTCTTGACTTCCTGGACTCAAGAGATCCTCCCACCTCAGGATCCTGAGTAGCTGGTACCACTGGCGCATGCCATCATGCCCGGCTAATTTTTATATTTTTTGTAGAGACAGGGTCTCCCTGTGTTGCCCAGGCTGATCTCAAACTCCTGGGCTCAAGCGATCATCCCACTTCAGCCTCCCAAAGTGCTGGGATTACAGGTATAAGCCACCAGACCCAACCTATTTTCAAAGTCTTACACAGTACTCCTGAAACTTTAAAAAAAAAAAGTAAACACAGCACCAAAAACTGCAGTTTCCTTTTCTTTAGTGACTTAAAGTAAAATTCTGTTTTATTTAAAATAATTCATATTTCAACTAAGCAAAGGCTGAAAATAAAACCAAAAAAATTTTAAATAATTCATTAACCAATTATTTAATTAACTTATTCATGAAAAAAGGTTAACTTAAAACCACTATAGAGAATTCCATTGTCAATATGGTTAGGTTACCTAAATTCACCCTCTTCCTAAAAACAAATGAAAATCCTAAGACGATATAACACCATTTTAGAAGCAGTGATGAGTCTCAAGAGATTTAAAAAAAAATCTACAATCCACCTGGCTCATGCCTGTAATCCCAGCACTTTGGGAGGCCAAGGTGGGTGGATCATCTGAGGTCAAAAGTTCAAGACCAACCTAACCAACATGGAGAAACCCCATCTCTACTAAAAATACAAAATTAGCCGGGCATGGTCATACACGCCTGTAATCCTAGCTACTTGGGAGGCTGAGGGAGGAGAATCGCTTGAACCTGGGAGGCAGAGGTTGCAGTGAGCAAAGATCATGCCAATGCACTCCAGCCTGGGCAACAAGAGTGAAACTACGTCTCAAAAAACAAACAAACAAAAAAATCTACAATGACCCAGCATGTTCCCAACCATGGTAAAATTAAACTATAAACCAATAACAAAAAGATAACTAGAAAATTCCCAAATATTTAGAAATTTAGTAACATACTTTTAAATATCCCATGGGCCAAAGACTAAATTACAACAGAATTTAGAAAATAATTTGAATTGAACAGCACTGAAAATACATTATCAAAACACAACATTATCAAAATATGTGAGCTGCAGCCAAAGCAAGATTAAGATGGAATTTTAGAAAAAACACGTTGCTTCAAATACAGTTGTTTTTTTTGTTTGTTTGTTTGTTTGAGATGGAGTCTCACTCTGTCACCCAGGCTGGAGTACAGTGGCGTGATCTCGGCTCATAGTAACCTCCGCCTCCCACGTTCAAGCAATTCTCCTATCTCAGCCTCCCAAGTAGCTGTGATTAGAGGTGCACGCCACCATGCAAGGCTAATTTTTATATCTTTAGTAGAGACAGGGTTTTGCTTTGTTGGCCAGGCTGGTTTTGAACTCCTGGCCTCAAGTGATCAGCCCGTCTCGGCCTCCCAAAATGATGGGATTACAGGCGTGAGCCACCGCACCTGGCCGAATATGTATTTATAAAGTAGGTTTAAAATACATATGATTAAATGATTTAGGTTTGTATCTCATGAGCCCAGAAATAGAACAGGAACAATAGAACAACAACAAAAAAAAAATAGTACAGAAAGGTAAATAGCAAAAGAAAGGAAATAATAAAAAGCAGGAATAAAATAGAAAGCAGACATACAACAGAAAAAAAACAGAACCAAAAGCCAGTTCTTTCAAATAAAGTTGATAACCCCTAGCAAGACTGACAAAGAATAAGTCACCATTGTCAGAAATGAAAAAAGGCAAATCACTACAGATTGTCAAGACACTAAAAAGATGAGAAAAAAAAAAAAATGAACAGGTTTATGCCAGTAAAACTGACAACTTTAATAAAGTCAACAAATTCCTTTTAAAATACAATATACCAAAATTGAAACCAAAATAAATAAAAATAATTCTCTAGCATTTAAAGAATAAACCTAATTTTAAATCTTCCCTTACATAAAGTCCAGACTCAGATGACTTCACTGGTGAATTTCTCTAAGAATTTATGAAAGAAAGAACACTAATCTTACATAAACTCTTCTAGAGCAAGAGAAAAGGGGATCTTGCCCTGACTTATTTTATGACGCCAGAATAACGTGAATATCAATCCCTGACAAAGACATCTCGAAGAAAAATGATAAGCCTAAACTAAAAATTAGCAAATCAGGTCACACGATATAAAGGATAACACATCATGACTAAATAGGTTTAATAATAGAAAAATCAATTAATGTAATCTATAACCTTAAATAAAATAAAGAAGAAAAATCATATAAGTCATTCAATACATGAAACACAAGAAACGGGAAATCTTGAAAAACCCATTTAAGATAAAAATCTCCCAGCAAACCAGGAATAAAACTTCCTTAATCTGATAGATATCCATAAAAAACCCTTGCACTAACATCACACTTAATGAGAAAGTATTGAACCTTTTCACCCTGAGTTTGGGGATGAGATAATGTTCATCATCACCACTTCTTTCAACATTATACAAGAGGTCCTAGCTAATGAAATAAGACAAGAAAAGAAAATTAAAAAGTATGAAGATTGGAATGAAAAAAGTTAAACTGTTATTTGCAGGTGATAAGATTGTGGGCCGGGCGCGGTGGCTCAAGCCTGTAATCCCAGCACTTTGGAAGGCCGAGACAGGCGGATCATGAGGTCAGGAGATCGAGACCATCCTGGCTAACACGGTGAAACCCCGTCTCTACTAAAAATACAAAAACTAGCCGGGAGATGGCGGGCGCCTGTAGTCCCAGCTACTCGGGAGGCTGAGGCAGGAGAATGGCGTAAACCCGGGAGGCGGAGCTTGCAGTGAGCTGAGATCCGGCCACTGCACTCCAGTCCGGGCGACAGAGCGAGACTCCATCTCAAAAAAAAAAAAAAAAAAGATTGTGGATGCAGAAAATCCACTAGAATCTATCATTAGAATAAATAAGTGAGCTGGGTGCAGTGGCTCACACCTGTAATCCCAACACTGGGAGGCTGAGGAAGGAGGATCACTTGAGTCCAGGAGTTCAAGACCAGCTTGGGCAATAGTGAGATGCTGTTCTGACAAAATAAATAAATAAATAAATAAAATACTAGGCCGGGTATGGTGGCTCACACCTGTTATCCCAGCACTTTGGGAGGCCAAGGTGGGTGGATCATCTGAGGTTGGGAGTTCGAGACCAGCCTGGCCAACATGACGAAACTCTGTCTCTACTAAAAATACAAAAATTAGCTGGGTGCCAGGTGTGGTGACACATGCCTGTAATCCCAGCTACTCAGGAGGCTGAGGCATGAGAATCGCTTGAACCTGGAAAGTGGAGATTGCAGTGAGCTGAGATTGTACCACTGCACTCCAGCCTGGGCAAGACACTCCAATCTCTGTCTCAAAAAAAAAAAAAAAAATTAAAAACAGCTGGGCATGGTTGCACGCCCCTAGCTACTCAGGCAGGAGGATTCCTTGAGCCTAGGCATTTGAGGTTGCAATGTGCTATGATTGTCCCACTGCACACTAGTCTGGGAAACAGAGTGAGACTCCGTCTCAAAAATAAATAAATAAATACAAACAGCTGGGCATGGTGGCATGTGCCTAGTTACTCAGACGGCTGAGGCAGGAGGATTCCTTGAGCCTAGGTGTTCAAGGTTGCAGTGAGCTATCTATGATTGCGCACACCAGCTTGGGCAAGTAAGACTGTCTTAAAAGAAAACAAAACAAGAAACGACAAGAAATAAGTGAACTAAGAAAGATTATCAGATACAAAGTCAAAATAAAAGTAATAATGAGTTCACTAGCAATTAAAAAGTTATTAGGCCAAAAATGTAAGCAGAACTCAGAGACAAATTTTAGGGACTTTTGAAATATGACAAGTTAAGGCCAACATGTTCTGAAGGCAACTTGACCCTCTGGTTGCCAGGACCTCACACGGCATTTGGAATAGGAATAAAAGCAGAGGATCTTCCTTAAGTGGGGAAGGTTTTCATTTTTTCTTCTTTAGACCTCCTCTGTGGACAGTAGGGAAGGTCTTCAAAGAGAACCTCATAGAAGAACCACAGAAGGCTATACCCTCACTTTAAAAGTAAACAGTAATAAATGACTTCCCTTCACACTCTTCCCCGCACCTGCACCTCCCGCCCCACTCTAGCCTAGGAGCCTAAAAGAAAAACTACCTAACTGAAATCTTAACACTGAGAAGAGGGGAGGGGAAAATGAATAGCTGCTGAGAATTTAATCCAGTTTATACATTTGTTTTCCTTTTAATGCTTTTGTGTCCTATTCAGTAAATCTTCGCCAAACCCAAGTTATGAAGACATCCTGTCTTTTAAAAGCAAGAAGTTGTTACCCTTTGTATTTACATCTATAAGTTGATTTTTGCATATAAGATCAGGTCAAGATTCATCTTATTCTATGTACATTTCCAGCTGACCCATTATTATTTATCAAAAAAAACCCTCCTTTCCCCCACTGTACATAAGTGTCACCTTTGTTATAAATCAGATGAACAGGTATGTGTGAAGCTGTTTCTGAACTCCAGCCCATTCCACTAATCTATTTGTCTATCTTCATACCATTATCACACTGTCTTAATTACCATAGCTTTATAATAAGTTATAGTTCTATAAAGTCCTCTAACTTTATGAATTTTCTTCAATATTGCCTTGGCTAATCCACATAAATGTTTGTATCAACTTGTCAATTTTAACACGTAACTCCAGCCAAAATTTATGACTACGATTATACGGCTCTATATCAATTCGAAGACAATTATCTTCACAATGAGTCTTTCAATCCATAAACATGATGTAGTTCTTCATTTATTTAGGTCTTTAACTTCTCTTAGATTGTGCAGTGTTCACAGTAGAAGTCTTACATATCTTTCTAATTTATTGCTATGTATTTGATGTTTTTTAATGCTACTCAAATAGATCAAGAAATTTATAAATAAATAAGCACAAGGAACACAAAAGAAAAACAGATTTTAAGAGACATGAAGAAGAGAATGATCGTCTAACATCTATTTAACTGAAATCCCAGAAAGAGAAATAACAGAAAATAAGACAAAAAGAATATCTGATAAGATTAATAGATGAGATTTTTCCAAAATAAAAGACACTAACCCACACATCCAAGAGTCCCAAAGACTACTAAGCAAAACAAATGTAAAGAAATAAATCACATATCCTGGTAAAACTGCAAAAATAATGACAAATGAAGATCTTAAAAGTAGCAGTAAAGACATTACTTTCAAAGAAGCAACAGCTAAAATAGGAGGTGATTTCTCATTGGAAATAAAATAATAGAATACCATTTTCAACTAGGGAGGTCGGGGGTGCCGCCAACCCAAAATTTTATACCCATCAAAAATACATCCTCAAATGTAAGTTCAATAAAGATATTTCCAGACCAACAAAATCTGAGATATTGTAAACCAGCAAACCTCCCTAAAGGGAAATCTAAATGACACAGTTCAGGAAAAAAATGATCCTGGATGGGAGGTCTCAGAGGCATAAAGAAATGTTAGGCACAGAAAATGGACCATATGAGTAAAACTTTAACAAACACTGACCATATAAACTATAAAATCCTCAAGGCTTTAAGAAGACATTAAAAAAGTTAAAACACACAAAAATGATCATTTATATTGATAAGAAGGAGTAAAGTCTTCTAAGATCCTCATATTATTCAGGAAGAAGGTGCAGCTGTTAGTTAAACTTCATTTTGAATATGGTAAGTATGCAAGTTAAAATGCATAGTATAACCACTGAAAGATTAAAAACAGAGTAAACAACTTCCAAACCTGCAGAGTTGGAGGAAAAAAGGAAAAAAACAGGAACAAAAAATTAGCAAGTCAACTCAAAAGAAGGCCAACAAGGAAAGAAAAGGACACGCACAGAACAAATAAGAAGCACAAAGTAATAGCAGACATCCATTCCAAATCTGTTAGCAATCAACATTAATTATAAATGAACTCAACCATATCAACTAGAAGACAAAAGTAGACTGGATTTTAAATTTTTAAAGTAAATTTTAAAAAAATCATAAAGACCAAGTTAACTGAACATAAGGAAATTAACCTAGAAATCACATTAAGAAAAATGTTAGATTTTTTAAAACTCTATCAAAATATCATCTATTAACAGAACCACAGAAATTCATCCAGAGAAGTAAACGGCTTACGTTCAAGCAGTAGGATATAGGGAACGTGGAAGGCACTCTTTGATGCCCCCTTTAAATGTCTCTGATGCCTGACTGCATCAGGCACCATAGTTTTTCCCTGATAGAAATCATTTAGCCGGGCGCGGTGGCTCAAGCCTGTAATCCCAGCACTTTGGGAGGCCGAGACGGGCGGATCACGAGGTCAGGAGATCGAGACCA
>NW_012114253.1:3250654-3280701 GCF_000951035.1 Colobus angolensis palliatus | reverse complement strand
ATGGCGGGAACCCGGGAGGCGGAGCTTGCAGTGAGCTGAGATCCGGCCACTGCACTCCAGTCCCGGCGACAGAGCAAGACTCTGCCTCAAAAAAAGAAATCATTTAGTTCAAAATTCTGGGCCAGGCACAGTGGCTCACACCTGTAATCCCAGCACTTCGGGAGGTGATGAGCGGATCACTTGAGCTCAGGAGTTCCAGATTAGCCTGAGCAACACGGCAAAACACCATCTCCACAAAAAATACAAAAATTGGTCAGGCGTGGTGCCGGACACCTGTAGTCCCAGCTACTCGGGAGGCTGAGGTAGGAGGATCACTTGAGCCTGGGAGGTTGAGGCTGCAGTGAGCTGTGTTCACACCACTGCACTCCAGCCAGGGCAACAAGAGTGGATCCTGTCTCAAAAAAAAAAAAAAAAAAATTCTGACTTACTATTTTTGCACTAATGTAACAACTGCTGGCCTCAACAAATTCAACAAACATTATATCTTGAGTCTCATTTTTCAGGTTTGTCTTCTATTTCTCTAGTTACCTCTGGGTTAAGAATATAGGCACTTCACCAAACCCAACCACAAATGGAGTAGGATTTTATAGATCACTTTCAGTTTCAAAACGCTTCACCACTGGTATTTCTAGTCATAAGCATGTATTTGCTATGTCTTATTTCTCCTTCACCTTATGAACATGCTGAACAAGGAGCACTTCTAGGACACCTAATACATATACCTAAATGTTGAGCCTCCAGTGGTGCCATTTGTAAAGAGGATGCCATACATTGAGTGTATGGATATTGACGAAACTGGAAAGATTTGGGTAAGGAAGACATGTTTTTATGACAATCACTTTACAGTCACTAAGATATTCAGAGGAGCCTTAAGAGAAAGACCACTTCCTTTTCTCTCTGTAATTGATTTAATATAATTCTAAGACAAAGACAGACCTAGAGCACTTCCTAAGATTTTAAACTGTTTCAGAAGTTTACACCTTTATATTTCAAAAGAAATATACTGTTATCACCACTCTACCTCCTGCAACTGATCAGTCCTACTATTCCTGAAACAGTCTCAGATAGGCAAGCCTCTTAACTGTGGAGGACTAGGTTTTTGACCTGTTGCTAGTGTGGACATCTCCTTCAGCTTCTCCTTCTCCTTCTCCCTCGGAGCCATCTCCCTCCTGGTGCCCAGTGGTGGTGCTGATGGCTCCAGTGCTTGAGCTGACACTTCCTGGTCCAGCTGGATGCCCCTCAGCTGTAGCATCACCATAAGCACTGCTCCGGCCAGACACTAGAGGGAAATAGTTTAAAAAGCACAAATCAACTCCCAAAGCATGAAGGAACCCAGTGCATTCTAAAGCAGCAGCCAATATATAATAACGGGTAGCATTAGACAGCAACTGGTAGCATTTTTTTCTTATACATAAAGCTAAGTAAGACCCCACAGCACTGTGTTAAATCACTCTCACAGTAGCCATTAACCCTTCCCCAGTACATAAGACCCACCTATATGAATGATCTTAATCTCAGATGCTAATACATTTCTACCTCATACTTCAGAGGAAACATACACTGACATGGGAATCTATAAATTATCACCTGCTCTTAATCTCTATAAAAATTGTATCTGATTGCTACCCACAGACTGATATGGAAGGTCAAACCAAAATGGCTGTCATGTTCCCTCTTTCTAGAGTCCCACCTCATCAGCTAGTAGACTGTGGGGCTGGTATGCTATGTGAACACATCAGATCATTAACAATAAGATCACATAAAAAAAACCCTCCCCCAAATAAATAAGGAGCAGAAACCACAGGATAACGAGTTTCAAGGTGACACTATAACTGTTTTAGGCTAATCATGACTTAGAATTATGCACATCATCACAGTTTCAGAGAGGAAAAAAAAAAAAAGAATTATGCATGTCAATGCTTTTTTTCCATTAACAGATAATTAGTAAATATCTGTAAAATATTTCAATACTAACCCCCTGAGCTTAAGCCACTGAACATTTGAAACTCGAAAGTTGAGGCCAAATGAATCCATAAGACTTTCAGAGAGTCCACAAGACTTTCAATGAGTCTCTTTTCTTTGCAAAAACCAACCCCAGGACCCAAGCAGAGATTCCTGTTGTGTCCCCACCCTCTGCCCAAGGAGACAAGACCCCCCCTCCATGGCACATTACCACTGTGCTCGCCAGCCACTGAGTCCACTGCACTGCCCCCGCTCTCCGAGCCCACACTACCACCGTGATCAGCAGGAGAGGTCCGAAGGGTAGAACCATCTGTTGCTGCTGTGCTGCCCTCGTCGTCTGAGGCTGGAGCTGAGAGAGTAACGAGAGCTGTTACAGGTAAAAAAAAATAAAAATAAAAAATAAAAAATAAAAAAAAAAGCCCTCCTTGGGATGAAAGCATCAAACCACATAGTGCATAGGACACAATGCAGTTTATATATCCTGTCGTCAAAGAAAAAAGGGAGAGATCTGCTTTGCTGGTTAATCGCTAACAGAAACAAACACTATACACAGTGCATTGCAAACAGTACTTAAGACAGGAGTGAAGAAAACCCAGTTCACTGGGCATTTCCTTCGCTGTTTACATTACAGTGCAAGTAGAACGGTGCAGAGATTCAGTAAGAATCTGTGACATGGACGCTGAGTTTTCTAGCTAAAATGCTTCATGGTCACCATTGTTTAGGTGTTACTGACACCTGCTGAGAGATCTGAAACTAGTCATTACCATTCAAAGCATAGAACTCTGAATTTTAAGGAGATTTGTTTTGAAATCAGTCAATTTTTGCTTATGTTAGGAAGTCACTTAGCATGAGCTCTTGAATCAACCCAGTTTTGTTTTTTTAGCAAGTGGTCCAAAGGGGAGCTCATGGGGAAATTTCACACCTCCTAATCATCCTCATCAGATGCTAATAATGAAGCAAGGAAATTCCCCAGAGACAGCCACAGCATCCAGGATCAGGGCTGAGCTGAGACAGGAGGAAAATGCTGGATGAGATACATGGGGGAGGAAAGCCAAGACAGCCACAGAGCACAGCGGGAACACGACTGGCACAACACAACGGCAACCTCAGAGCCTGAAATGGCAGCAACTAAAGAGACCTGAGAAAAGCAACAAGCCATGGCAGCAGGTGGGGCCAGCCGCTCTCTCCCTTTCTTATCTACCCAGGCTAAAACTTTCAAAAGAAAAGGAAAAAAACGAACACAAGGAAGCATCAGTCTCAAAAACTATAAATCAACCCTTAAATTACTCAGGGGGTGACCAGGTATCTCCATTTGGTCCAACTATCTATTCAGGAAACATTTTTTAAAATCAGATTAGGGAAAAGATTGAAAATAAAGAGCAGATGAGTTCTGGAGATTTCCTATAGATTTCAATTGTCCACAAAAACCCTCTCTCTCAAGCTCATAGATCCCTGATGGTTGGTCACATGGACCAAGAATTCTGAAGCACCATCTAGCTTCTTATAGCTCTCCTTTCATTTGCAAATGAAGATAAAGAAAGTAAAAGGTATGAGTTCTATTTCTTGTCTCTCTTTTAATACTATCTAAAATGTTAGAGCTCTGACAAAGAACGCTGGAAGCTGAAGTGGAAGCCCTGTAGCTGATCAGCCTGCATGCCGCTCTCTCCGCTTTTCCGTGGGGAAGTAGCTGAAGCCAGGCAGCATGCAAAGTGTGAGGAAGCGGAGCTGTGCGCAGCGGGGCCGTGCCACAGCACTACACCCTCCACACCCATCTTTCTAAAGCCAAGGCAGAAGCAGGAAGTCCAGAATGGCCTGTCAAAGCAGCTGCCCATTACACTCTCACAGCAGTGGAGACAAGGCCTGAGGGTCCTGGAGCCCTGAGCCGTGCTCCTTGCTGTGGACAGTTACCTGATGCTGTGGTGTCAGAGAGGGTTCCTGCGTCCAGAGAGGAAGAGCTGGGTGCCTGGCCGGACAGTCCCAGGCTCTGCAGGCCCAGGGCACTGCTGCTGCTGCCTGGGAAACAAGTGGAGAGTGAGCACAACATCCCCTCCAGGTCCCATCCACAGTGCTGCTTTGGCCACGTGCTGCCCTCAAGAGTCTCCAAACACCAGCATGTGACCCCCTCTGGCCTAGAGGAAGTTAGCCAACAGCCACTGCTGTCCACCCACCAAGTTCAGTTACAGAGATGGTGGAATGCTTCCTTCAGCTCAGGCAGGACACAGGCTGGAGGAATCTAAGATTCGAGAGGAAATAACCCAAACTGGCAGAAACTATGAGATTGGCGCTCAGACTGAAATTCCCGCCACAGCCCTCTCACTCTCCACCTGTATCTCTGAACAGCTCTCACCCAGATCAACCTCTCCCCAAATCTGGGGACAAGCTAAGTCAGCTGGATATCAGTAACTGCCAAACCCTCTTTTCCTGCGCAAGGCCAATGGGCTGCTTTGTTCCTGGCATGGCCTTCTACCTTGTTGGTCCTGCTGCAGGCTCAGGGCAATGGCTAGTTCAACCATGGTCTCGTCATCTGCATCAGGCGGGATGTCCAGCATGGGGGGGAAGCCCTCTGCGCCTGCCAGCAGGGCCTCCAGGGGAGAGGGGTTGCCATTGTTGACATTTTCAGCTGTCTCCAGGACCATCGACTCAGACTGCAGAGAGAAAGCTCTGTCAGTGTCCCATGGTAAATGGTAACTTTTGGAAGTCCACTGAATAAGAGCTAGAGGAGAGTTTTGAAGCTCCTCCTCCCCTTCTCCTGCTGCCAGAGACTCACCACCATCTCAAAATCTCCATGGTCCACCTCACTCTGTTCCTGGCTTTCCTGACGGATGTGACCACCATTCGGGATCCCTGATGACTGCATTTTCTCATCTGCATCATCATCGTCATCATCATCCTTGTCTCCTGAGTCAAAGAAACCCCAGTCACCTGAAGGTGTTTGCTTTCCTCCCTTGGCACATGGTGCGATAAGTCACGTGGCAACAAAAAGCCAAGACAAGCTACCAGCTAGCACCCTGGGCTTTAGTGGGAGAACTCCGGGGTGCTATGCCTGGCCTTGTTCTCTTACTTCTTGGACCTACAGCATCTGGGAAGATGGAGGTGGCTGCAACAGCTTGCCCCCCACAAAAATAAAATGTTTTCCAGCTAGTGAAACAAACAACCTTGGATTCCAAAGGGATTTCCATAAAGCCGAGAGATCTAAAACCAGCAGGCCCCTCAAGTGCCCACTAACTCTCAGGAGACCTTGGATAAGACAGGAAAAATCATATGATTGGGATCTTTACCTTTTGTCCGTCATGGCAGATTAGAATTTATTTCACTACTTTTTTCTAAAACAACTAGGTCAGTGAGATTTTCACACTATGTAAGTATTATGAGAAGAACCAGAATTGAAGTGTAAAACCACTGACTGGAAACCAAGGACACCACTGCAGGTCCTGCCTGTGCCAGCTTTTGTGTGAAGGTGAGAAGCCTTCTAATAAGGAAGATGTCCAGGTGAGACTCCTAATTGCCAGAAGAGGATAGAGACCTCATCCTGCACTCAATGGATTGCTAAAGCATGTAAATATGTCCCTTAGAAACATAAACTATCTCCACTCTAGGTTCTTGCTAGAGAAAAGAGCCACAAACTTAGACAAGATAAATGATATGCAAGGAAGACTGTCTGAAAGTTACAAAGTTGTGTACATTCCTCTAGACGTGCACTGTCCACCAGCCACATGTGGCTACTGAGTACTTAAAACATGGCTGTCTACAAGGAGATGTGCCACTAGTGTAAAATACATTCTGGATTCCCAAAATGGTACCAAAACAGGCAAAATATTTCACTAATAAATTTTGTATATTGACAATATGTTGAAATAACATATTTGATATACCGGATTAAATAATCAGTAAATCAATTTTACGTTTTACTCTTTATAATATTGCTTTTAGAAAACTTAAAAGTACGGGCTGGGCAGTGGCTCACGCCTATAATCCTAACACTTTGGGAGACCGAGGCGGGTGGATCACTTGAGGTCAGGAGTTCGAGACCAGCTAAGCCAACATGGTGAAACTCCATCCCTACTAAAAATACAAAAATTAGCTGGGTGTGGTGGCACACGCCTGTAATCCCAGCTACTTGGGAGGTAGAGATTGCAGTGAGCGGAGATTGTACCATTGTACTCTAGCACTCTAGCCTGGATGATACAGTGAGACTCTGTCTCAAAAAAAAAAAAGAAAAGAAAAGAAAATTTAAAGGTACATAGTGACTTTCATTTGAAATTTACTTCTAAATCAAGCCAAGTAACCAGAATTATACAATTCTGTTATTCAGACACCTTTTAGAATTGCTTTTACTGAATCGTAAAATGTTATGCCCTTAACTGTGTCCAAGTGTATCATGAGGGAAACTCCTGTGAAATTTGCTATCCAACTTATTGTAGGTAAGCCCACTAAGGATTCTGCCCCTTTGGCAACAAAACGGACATTTAATGAAGAGCTTCTATTGCAAGAAAAATTACGTTTTTGTTTTGTCTTTGGTCACTGTGATTTTATTTTTGCTATGGCTCTTAGGAAACTTTCAGCCACTTCACAAGGTCCTGCATGGTTGTTAGGTGAGCCATGGCCTCTGATCTTTATTTTTATTCTACTTACCATATACATTTTGATGTGCCACCTTAAATTCTTTATGGGGTGAGGTAGCATTAGAAAAAAGGTAGATACATAAACAAAAGTCTCCAGGACCTTGGTCAACATGCGCAGCACGTCTAATGCTACTGTACCTCCCTCTCTCCCCTCCTCCCAAATACAGGCTTGAGCCTAAACCCAGACCTCACATTACCCATTGGAGTGTTGCTTCGAGGGGAGGAGGGTAAAGTCACATGTCTCCGTTTGTTCCTGGGCCTTAGGACTCGAATTAGAGCTTGTTTACAAGAGAAGCTCACAGCAGGATCCTGAGGTTTAAAAGGAAACTGTCACGCTTTGGTCTGGTATTATTCATGAAACTCTCTAAACACTTTCCTTTCTTGGTCACTCACTCCCACACATGTGGATACCTCTCTACTCTCACCTGCAACCCAGGGGACCAAGTTTAGCAGGTTAAGTTAATCCCCGCTTCCTGACATGGCACACAGAAGAGCCCTTCACTAACTTCCTGTCTCTCAGTTCCTGGGGATAGACTGGCAGGTCATTCGCTTCTGAGGCCATTTTGGCTCCTTACAAATGGTTTTGGCTTTTTATCAGACGGTCAGGCCCCCAGTGCGCATCTTAGCTCTGTGCTAAAATCAGTAGTTTTAACAATAAGCTTCTGTGAAAGGGTCACTGGAAATAGAAATCTTGATGTACTACTTTCATTCATGCCCTCATTTAAGTCACAATTCACTGAGTTACCTAGCACTTACTAGGCAGCAAGCAGCAGGCCAGTCCCTGGTGATTCAGCACTGAACAAGAGAGACTAAGCCCATCCCCTTTCCAAATCTTTCTCTTCCATGGAGTAAGATCTTAAGGCTTTTATTGATATTCGAAACTTCATTCCCTTCAGCTTCCTTTAAATCTATTTTATTTCATTAGTTTAGCAAGCTAAAAACAATTTTCCAGACATTCCCTGGCTGCTGAGAGCTCTCTGGGATTGTAATGCTACGTACAGGACACAAGAGCATCTGCATGTAGATCTTGGATGCTGTGTTAATACAATCCAGCTCACAAGTGCAGTAGCCATGGATGATGTCCACCAGAGCATTGACAGTAGCTTCAATATGAGTTAGGCCTAAAGGAGACACAAACATTATTTGAAAATCTGGAGCAAAAAGCTCTAACTACTTGAGAGTCTGTGACAAAAGTGTAACTTTTTATCTCCACATAAAAGGTCATGCAAACAAAATGACAAACACACACACACTCACTCACACACAGTAGCCTGTCAGTATTATTTGTGATTTGTTTCATTAACAGTTTCTTAATCTCCCAAATTGTCCTCAAAAGCCTTTCCAGATATCTTGAGTCACAGAAATAAGTAGCTGTCCACTCTCTCTGGATATCAAAAGACAAGGCAAGGAAATATGAAGAGGAAGGCAGATACTAAATGTCCCCTATCCTCCAACCTCAGGTGATGATAAAACATGACCTTGACATGCCTTTTAGGTTTACCCACGCAAGTGTCCTCCAAACATGAATGAGCACCAGGATCATCCTACTTTTCTATATTGCTATTCAGACCCTTACCCTTCAATCTGAATTTTCAATAGTATAAGAATTTAGAGACCAAAAGAAATATAATAGTCCTCAAGATACTTTTGCCTTTTGAGCTGGCTTTAAGCCAAGTTGTCAAAGATTTTTTAAAACAATGATAAACCACTGAGGAGACACACACACACATACACAGTGCCTCTTTATGTAAAATATTCAACTCCAATGAAAAGATATGGTACAAGAAAATCCCACTCTGCCACACTGCTAAATTCCTCAGGAACATTGCATTTATCTCACAGACTTCTACTTCTCAATTATGAATTCTGGAAGAAACAGATTATGGAGAATGAAGGCTAATGGCTAACAGTCATGGCTGTTCAAAGACAGAACTTACATCAGACTTCATTACCAAGATTCAAATATCCCTTTTAACATACCTGGAAGGCAGGCAGGTGCCAAGAAGGCATTCTTGGGTTTAGATGCATGGAGTTTCCAGAAGTGGTTCACAAGCTGGGTGATGAAACTACAGCAATCTCCTTCCAACTGCTTCTGAGGTTCTTTCCCCTCATCCATTCCTTCTAAGCAGGAGAAAGAAAATTATCAACGATGGTAAATCTGAGGTGGAATTTAATTTGTTTTAAGGTTAACTCAGGTCAAGGAAGCTTGCCTGGGGAGGGAGTTTCAAGTGGGGCCCCAATCAATATGCCAACTATCCCTAGACTCCAGCAGGCACATCTAGGAAAAAAACAGTCTGGGAAAGGAATATCGCAGAAAACATTGTATGTTAGAATTAAGTAGAAGGGGGAGCATTTAGGATGTTTACAGCAGATTCAAAGATCTCAGTTCCAACTGTTCAACTTCTAAAACCTAGAGGAACATATGAACATTCTAGAGACTTCTCTAGAATAATTCTGGGATTCTAGTATTAAAGGGAGGAACAGGATGATGATGGAGCATGTAAATAACAGAGAATTGTAAAGGCAGCAATCAACTCAATTTGACAATGACAAAACAGGTTTGCTACCCAGCCAACAGAAAAGGAGATGAGGAAACAGCACTAAGCACTGAGAAAGCTGCTACACATATTAATAATAGCACTGGCAAAAGAACGGCATGAAAGCGAAAGATACGCCACAGTTGCTTCAAAGCAACCAGGGCCCAACCAAGCTTAGCTTTTCCCTGAAGCTCCTAAGAGGTAGTAACTTCAGAGACAGATTATATCTGATGTCTAGAACACTACATAAACTCAAGGATAATCAAAAGGATAAGCACTGGAAAAAGAATGTGTTTAAAATGGTACAATCTCAATGTCAAAAGGCCCTACAAGGTATAAAGACCAAGAAGCAAAATCCCTATCTCTGAGCATGCAGTCAGTCAGAGGCCAGCAAGAGCAGTAAGGATGAGAGGGTAAATAGGCATATGAAGCAGATCTCAGGACCACGGCCATAGGGGCCAAGTTCACCTGTTTCCATCTGGGGCAGCTTTGACTCCGTAAAGTGGACAAGGTTGTTGGGGCGCATGATGGCAATGGAGCGAGCTGTGATCACTAGCCTCTGGAACACCTCGGGGTCCAAATCCTTGCCTTCCTTGCTGGATGTGTTGAGACACTGTACAGCTTTGCTCAGCAAGGCCTGATCCTATAAAACAACAGGGGCAGAGGGTCAGCCATAAGCAAGAGCTGGGTACAAAAGCAAAGAGGAGAGAAAAGCTGGCAGATCACCAGGATTATTACCTCCTCTCAAGAGAACAGGCCAATGAACACCAATCACCTACAACAAATCTTCAAAGCAGCCCCATATAGTTAAGTTTCTTAATACATAAAATATTAATGTCATTAAAAAATTAAAAACCCTGCAGTATCAAAGTATGACGGGAAAATTCAAATCTACTCAGTTCTCCAGAACTGCTGGATTTCTTTCTCCTACAACAGAAGAGTCATTTCCTAGCAAATTCATATTACCCAAGGACAGCGTTTCCAAAATCGTCTTTCCTTGAGAGGCTCAGCAGGTTAAACTCACATTTTTCAGTTCCCTGGGTTGGAGGCACAGAAGCTAACCAAAGCTCTGGGGTGATGGTTCCTCTCAGAGCCCTTCTTCCTCAGGGGTCTGAAATGTCATCTTTTTCATCTACAGAAATTGGCCCTATTTGTCTCCTTTGGCAATGCCTTTCTTTTACAAGTGATACCCTCTTTCCCCAGATTTTCCCATCAGAGGCACTCCAACAACTATGCAACACTTGTCTCACCAACAAGTACAGTGCACCTCTCGTGTTGCGCCACAGCTGAGGGAGTGCAAACACTAGCAGTCTATCTCCTGAGGGACTCCCTCACCTCACCCTTTTCCAGTGAGAAGGCTACCCACACTCAATGTCCCTCCCTCTTTCTTAAGTCTTGTTGATCCTGTTAGAGTGACAGAAAAATAAGTACAAACCAGGGGCCCAGTCACTGGCTTGTCCTCAGTTTTCAGTGGCACTTGAGAATTTCTCAGGACAAACTCTGTAAAATGTAGGTCTAATCTGAATGCTATCCTCTCTCTACCTGACTTTGCTGTGCTGTTGCTTTACAATGAAAAGCTAAGTTATTCGATTCCCTGTCAGCACTGCAATTTCCTTTCCTACACAGGCAGCCCTGAGAGAACGGTCACCTTGTGGCTGTGGTAGGCCGAGCGGCTGGTGTGCAGGCTGGCCAGAAGGCTCTTGGACTGCTGCTGGACACTGGCAGGTGCTGGCAGGGACAATAGCAAAGTGGCCAGCTCCTGAGCGGCATTCTTGTTTCTCTCCTGAGGCAAAAGACAGCAAGGTTATCACTAACCCCCCCAACTCAAGGCAGAATGAACTATCCACACTCTGCCTGCCCTTCCTTCCTTCTAGGCCACCAGGGCTAGGTTATGCTCCATGGACTGCAGAGAGAAAAAAAAAAATTCAGAAATTATAATCCTCCTTCCTACCAGATGAAGAAATGGAATCCAAGCTCATGATTCCCAGAACAGTGTTCTTGTACCAACACGCATCCTATTCTATGACACACGCTCACTATGGGCCCTAAAAGTAGGACATGAGGCCTTAAGCTGAAGACTTCTCTGGAGCTTCTTAGCAAATCAAGATTATGCTACTATAAATGTTCTTTAGCTGCGAGGCCTCAGGGCCTCAGACAACTCCACTGACTTCCTGCCTCTTCAGAAAGCTTCCATGTGCTTTGAAAAAGTGACTTGCCTTCTCGATGATTGGGCCAACGGCAAAGCAGCTTTCCAGGGCTTCTAAAGAACTCACAACCAGCCTGGGGAGACAGAAAACCTGGCTTGAGTACAACACCGTTCTCTCCGCCTTGCGCTTTAGCCTAAGCAAACTATAGTCATGAGGACCTTGGGGACAGCTAATGAATGCCAAATACAAAATCAAAGCACAATAAGACCTGCCACAGGCACCATGCATATCGTTTCCTATGTTACAGGCCAGGAGAAACCTGGCTCCTGCTCGGAGATCAACCTGAGGCCATGTTCATAATCCGTAACTCAAAGACAGGGCTTTTCTTCCTCAAAGAGGATAAATGTGCTTCCTTCTGCTGCCTGTGGCAGGGATCACTGAGATGGGCTTAACAGTCTTGATGCAATGGGACCCGAAGCTCAGGTGCCCAGAGATCAGTGGGCAAAAGGATACACAAAGGGAAAGGTAAAAATCATCTTCTTATATTGGAAAGTTTAAAGTTATATATGCACAAAGGCATTTCCTATGAGTCCCTAAGTATGGGGGAGAGAACAAACTATTTTTTAGGTGCATGCCAATTGCCAACATTCAAGGGGTAAATACAAAGCATCTTTAGAAAACTGAGGGATTTCCCCTTAGGAAAGGAATAGGAAACCCAACTACTACTATTAAAGGGTACCAAGTAAGATGCTCCCCAGGGTTTACTCCTTTCAATTTAATGTGGCATAGTAAAAAGAACAACATCCTGACAGCTGAAGCTCTGGACAGAGAAAGAAACATATTCGGAAGGTAACTGGAAAGAAAGGGGTTAAGGGGTAGAGGAAGGCAATAAAGAACTAGGGAACAGGAACCTGAGGCATAAAACAAATTTGGACAGAACGAGCTCTCTAATGGGTTATCAGCTGGTAGGACTTTGCTGTTAATCCCTCTACCCCGAACCCCCTTTTCATCCACTTAGAAAGGGAGCAGAGAGGACTAGGGTAAGGAAGAGAGAGTTGAGAAAGTGTCTGACATGGCCAACACCAAGAGTGCACTTACGATCCTCCATGTACTCCATTTTTACACAGGGACAGCTCTGTAGCCATGCAATGACCAGAACAGAAAGAAGCAGGAGGACTCTTCAACAGAAGCAGAATCAATGCAAAGCCACGCCATTGGTTACACTGCTCTCTGACACACACTCACACGTGCAGAGAAAAGAAAGAGGGCATACTAACCGGTCCAGCTTGGTTAGGGACTCAGTTTCAGAACTTGGGGGAGAAGCAAAGAAAAAAAAAAGGAAAAAAATGTGAAGCTCAGAGAAACCTGGAAACACATCCTAAGCAACCATGTATGGATAGGGTATCGGGGAAAAAGAAAGAAAAAGGAAGGGAGGGAGGAGGCTGCTGGTGGGAGGCAGTGATTCCAAGCAAGGTTATTCTTGTGACTTACAATGTAAGAAACTCAAAATCTTACATCATGAATTATAGTATTTCATCTACCATGGCAAACCAGCAGCTACCTAGCACAAAGAAGCCAAGCACAATTCTTAAGAATGCCACTGTAGGGAGACTTAAGGAAACTCTGGACTCTGCTACAAGAGGCAGCAGACAGCCTCTTTGCTGGCAATGTTATTACCATAGAAGTAGCTACTGCAGAGAAAGATGATGAAAAGATGATGAGCTCAGAATGGAAGGGAGGATGTTTTCCTATCATTTCAGCAAGCCTGGATCCTAATCTAGAATACTGGCTTAAGCATCATCTAGCCTGTGGCCTCTGGCTACTCTAAAGGGTACCTGAGCATTAAGAGAAGGGACAGAACTTCTGCCCAGGGAGAGACTCTTGTGTCACCTGACTCTGAGCACATTTTTCAGGCTTTGTCTGCACACTAAAGAGACACTGAATGTGGGTGAGTTGTATGAAAACTTGAAAAAATCCCAGGCTAGCCTTGAGATGGTTACTAGAAGCTGGCTCTCTCAAGACACAGGAAGGTTCTGCAGTGAGTGGAAGATGTAAAAACTGAAGCCACCCCCTGCCAGCACTGGTACCTCTCCAGGACAGTTCCACTGGTCGTAGTGGGGGCAGCTGAGTCACCATCTCCAGTGCCGTTGCTCTGGTTCAGATTTGAAGGGCAGATGTTGCTGACAGAGGCAGAAGGGAATTCTTCTGGGGGCTCATCAGGCCAGCCAAACTGCTCCTTAGTCTTGCCATAAATTTTTACAGCATCTATCATGGTGACACCTGCTGGATCCACCGAGGCCCCAACTGCAATAAGAAGAAAGGACTTTAGGAAGCACATTCTCTAAAGAGCCACCCCTCCAAATCAAAGACCAGAACAGCTGGAGCAAAGAAGTAAATCACGTCAATTTTACAGACATAGAGAAACTTTATCTTCTGAGATATTCACAGCACTTTAATCATGTATAGATGCTGAATACATGCGGAAAAAGTTCCAGGGACCGAAAGCCAATTGATTACGTCTCCTACTCAGAAGAGTCCCTAACCATCACTGTAAGGGTCCTCTTCTGCTTCAGAGTATTGTATCCCCTACCTCTCACTTCCAAGTGTCTCTACACACTTTCTTTGTTCAAAGTACAGATCATGACCATTCTCACTAACAGCAACTATATCTAGGAGAAAGAGTATCAAACCATGGCCAATAATTGACAGAGAAATGCAGTCTTGAGTAAGGCTCAAGGATTTGTATTCTGAGGGTTGTTTTCAGTGGCATAGCAAGCCATTGCTAACCATCTCTCAGCCACGTGGACCTGAGGTCTTCCTCTGTGCTTTAAGAAAGCCTTGCAATTTCATGTCAATCTGCCTCCTCTCATCCTAAACACAGAAGTAGCCCCATTAGTGAGGCAGACACAACACTACAGAAATGAATACTTAACAAAGTGCAGCCCTATCTTTACTGCTACCATGCTCCAGTGTACTCCTTTCCTGTCACCTTGTCTCTTTAATATTTCAAATGAAGCTCAAAGTTTCCTGACAAAAGGACAGAAAAATCGGTAGAGTGGAGAGATCCCAGAATATTGGAGAGTCACAGACCAGTGGCTGCCAATTTCGCAGTCACAATGAGGACAGAGTCTGCACCAGGGGTTGGTGACTCACTGAAGAGGTTCAGCTTCTTATCAGCCTGCAGGGCTTCTTCTCTGGTGAAGGGGAAGTCAAACCAGCGTGAACGACTCAGGTTGAGCTGCATAGTTCTGCCGAAGATCTCGATATAAGATGGAGCCCGTTCTATTGCTTGAGTCCCAATCTGGATCCGCATGCCTGTCATCACCATAGTGCTATTGTTGTTACTTATCTCAATGGTAAAGCCTCCAGGCTGTAGGGAGACAAGGCACACATCAAGAAACTAATGGAAGTTCTTAAGTCTGAACTAAGACTCCTTCTTCTCTGACATTGTCTCAACATGGAATCTCATTAAATCTTATCCTTTTAACTCCCCGGTAATGACTTCCTTGTTTCTAAAAATGGGAAAATAGGAAAAGAGAGCAGATTCTCTTCAATGTCAGGCTTCCTTCACCCCAGCATTAACAACCTCTTTTGGTGTCCTCTACACAGTAATCCTGCTGGTACCAGTGGAAACCCAACCTGTACAAGTCCTTTGCCAAGTGAGTGAGAATATCCATTTTTGTGACTGGGAGTATATACTCCATACTTGCATTTTAAAAGGAGATGTATTCCCAAACCATATTGTTCATGAATCCTTTTACCCAGGGACTGATCCCAGTTCGGTGCCATTCTCACCTTGGTGTTGGCCACATACATGCCAGTGGAATTCAGCCGGTGTTTTATCTGTTGTGCATTATAGACCTGCAGGAGGTCATTACCACCAAACTCCACATCTGTCAGCTGCTGGTTGTGTTCAAAAAAGTCAATGGGGAAAGTCACCTGGCTAGACGTGCGGGTTGCTGCAGAGAATTATACCAGATCATCAGAGAGTCTCTCCCACCTCTGACCCGATGCCACTGGTAAAGACTCCTCCCAGACAGCCCACACTCACACTCTAATCTAAACAAACTCTGGATTATAACATTTGCATCAGCATAATGCCTACACGTGGTTAGCTCTTCAATGGTTGTTATCCCTAACTATGACATGTCCTAGCAATACAAAGAAATCTGGCATTGGTATTGGGTGTACAGTTAGTAACAATAGGCTCTCCTGTAACCGGGTTATTTAAAATAAACAATAGAAACTACTTCTTTATAGGAGAATGTAAATGAATAAACTAAAATTCTTTTGAAATGTACTCTAGAGCAAATTTAAGGTAATGTGATGATCCCTGTAATGGTCTTTGCTTAGCTGGATTCGCTCACTGCTAAACTCAAGCTTTCACTTTCCTGAAGAGTCCTCAGTCAGTCAAGTGCTAGACCACCAGCTCAGAGACCTGTGGTGGGCTCTTCACTACTCAGTGGGAAATTAACCAACTGAAGAGATCTATACTTCAATCAGTTCCATTCTTCAGGGAAGTCATTCTCCCTAAACCTAGAGAGAACAATCTCTCAAATAAGGTCCAAGACAAAACTCGTTACTAGGCACCAAAGAACCACTGGCCTGAAACAGATAGCCAATGGGTGCTTGCCATTTAGAACCGTGACTCTGCTTTTGGGAAGTTAGCTAGCACATACCTCTAACTTTACAAAATGTGCAAGTAGGACAGTCACCATTTCTTCACAGATATTTGCAACAGTCTATTCTGAGTCACTGCCTAGAAGACCACCATTCCTACTCCCCCACAAGTCATCCGAGAAGGAGCCTTACTGATCGTAGCTGTTTTGCGCTTTCGAACAGGCTTCATGATGCTGATGACACTGCTGGGCTGCAGGGATGGCTGCAGCCAGTAGGAGGTGTTCTCCACGTTGGCCATGTAAATGCGCAGGCTGCCGTCCTCACACAGCAGAATCATTGTTGTCCGCTGCTGCTCATTGCAGGCCATATGCCTAATGGCAACCATGTCTTGGATCTAGGAGGAGAGGACAAAGGAGGGTCGTAGTTCCCACACCTACAGATCAGCATCCACACAGAAAAAGAGGCAGAGATGCAATTGGTTTCACGGTCAGTTGAGGGGCTGTACAGAAGGGTGGCAAAGAAAAGGCATCTAGGAGAAAAAGAACTGAAAATCTTTTATGGGCCTCCACTGAAAGAGCTGGGGAAGTGAAATGAATAAACAAATATAAAAAGAGACCAGGTTCACAGCAAAGTAATGAATGGGAAAATGTGGCACTGACCTTTGCTTTAGCAGGAAGAGTCTTAATCTCCTGGATAAGAAAAGTGTCTGGTTTCACCATAACTACCAGCGGCACCCCTGTAGTTTGCTGGACACAGCACACCAAGCCAGGGTGGTTCATCACCTCAGACCACTGGCAAAGAGCAGGAGAAGTCTTACTGCCACCATTGGAACTGCAGACAACAAAACTGACCACAGTTAAAGTGTCAATCACCATTTAATAGTTCTTTTCTTGACCTAAAAACCATCCTGTAACTGGCTACGTGACTCCAAAGCAATGTCCTTGGCCAGGGACTCAGATTATCCACAGGTCAGTTTTATTCCAAGCCATGCACACATGCTCATACACCCCAATGTGTGCTCCCAGCAGGGCAGTCCTCATTTGGAATCTCCACTGTGAGGTTCCATGTCTGAAGAACAGGTGGCCCTATGTGCCTAGAGGCTGTCAACTTTAGTGAGCCATAGAGCTGCCTAAGGCTAATGACCCAATGTCCTGTCACGATCTCCAAAAACATCGAGTTAGTGTGAACTGGTATCCATTTTATTTCATCCCAAACCAGGTAATTCCCAAAGAAAGGCCTGAGAGAAAGTGCTACAATGGGTCATCAATGGCAGATAAGAAACAAGGGATGATACCTTAAGCCTATTCTTCCTCCTCCCTAAGTGAAACTCTCACTACCTTACACACCCCTCTATTATCTGCAAACTTGGTGAAAGTCTCTTCCTCCCCCAAATCCAACCATGCCCCCATTACTGATACATTCTATTTGCTAACAGAGGAAGTCTCCCCCAGGAGAAAAACTTACAGGGCATTATGGCAGAATGAGTGTCTAAGAGAAATTTAGGTTCCCTTCTCACATTAAAATCACATTTATAACATTAACTATAGGTTTTCCTTCCGAGTAACAGTGGACCCCTAAACTACCTCTGACGGCTTGGGGTCTCCACAGTGGAGGACAAACCGTGCAGACAACCCAACCTGCCAAACCCAGATGTTCCTTGATTTTAAAGATATCTAGCAGGGAAAAAAAAAGTTGGCTGGAAAAAATTAAGTTTCACAAAACTCAGAACAGACAGCAGATAGTGGGAGTGGAGATTCATCACTGAATGTGGACTTTGTGGAAGTTGAACATTAAATGTTCATTCCCACCTTTTGATGTTGATGGGGAAGAGTTGTAACACCTCCAGGGTTGTCCTGCTGATAGTGGCTGCAAACGATTTGCCTTGACAATAGCTGAAGAACAACATCTGCAACACGTGGGAGTAGTACACAGACACACCGCCGCCCGCCACCTGGCTGTTACTGTCCTGCTGGCACAAAAACACATATTTGCAGTAATTCATGTTGCCTTGGCTACCGACTTCCAGGTTATTCTGGTTATTAGTTTTCGATCATGATCAGGTGCTCTCATACTCTCAGCATGAGATCCCTGTGGGTAAATCTTACAAAGACCCTGAGAAAAATGGAACTTGAATTAATTTAGCCCTAAAGGATAAGAGATTTTGCTATTAGGTAGAAAGTTAGAAGGAAAAACAAAGAAAAAGAAAAAAAGACCCAGTTAGATGAAGTCCACAGAAAAATGTTATAAAAGAACAAAGAGAAAAGAATAGAGGAGTTGCTAAATAATTAAATCTGGAATAGAAGGAAATAGCAACATGTGCTCTAACCTTCAGGTCCTCATGATTGATTTCCAATACATTAGTGACATAGAAGGGTCCCTGCTGGGCACTGCTGGCCTCTTCCATAAGCTGAGTATAGATGTACCCAGCTGAAGACATTATAACAATGATGTTCTTTCCCTCCTCGTTAAAAAGAAAGGTAACATCTCTTATCTTTGAGCTTGGCAGGAGAAAGTAGAAGGTTGGACTCAAGGCATCAACAGACAGGTCATAAATCTGCAGGATGGAAGAAAAATTAAATAAGGGAAATCTATCTCAGTACCATCTCCCAAATATCTTAATGAATCCAAATAGCCAGAACTGACCAATAACGGGCATTCATTCTCCATTCAATAAAAAATGGAGTGTCAGGCACTGCTCTTATAAAGATGAACAGAACACCTTTCACTCTCCTTCAAGGAATGAGTAGGGGACAGACATACATAAATAAATTCTGCAACAAGTATGGCAATAAGTGTGCACTTGGTACAGTGAGGGTAGAACCAGAATCAGTTCCCTATTGCCTAAAGACAGAAAGCTCCTACTCAGCAACATAGTAAAAGGCGACAAAATATGGCTATTATTTTTAGAGACAGGGTCTTGCTCTATCACCCAGATTGGAGTGGAGTGGCAAAATCACAGCTCACTGCAGCCATGAACTAAGTTTCAAGTAATCCTCTACCTCAGCCTTCCAAGCAGCTGGTACTACAAGTGCAACTCATGGCACCCAGTTGATTTTTTTAACTTCTGGGAGAAGCTAGCACATAATGATTCTGGATTTAAAAGTAGAAAAATTCTAGAACCATATCAACAAAGAACTAACTGTACCTTAACAAAGTCCGCAGTGACAATTGCTAACTCGGTCTGTGAACCAGGTAACCACACGGCTTTGATGATGAAGTTCCCCGTTGCCAACTGAGGGTGCAAAACCAAGTGATCCGAAACAGAGCCTGAGCTACTAAAGGTGAGCACATGGCAGTCCTGGATAATGTTTAAGGAACAAAATGGTGAAAAGATGATCTGGAAAGTGGACTAATTCATTTCAGAGTTCTGATGTTCCCTTTTTTCTCTAATATCCCCTGCCTTCAGACAGTATTTAGACTGTCTAGTAACATTCAGGTTTCATGAACACAAACATTACTTTCAATATTGGAGAAATCTGAAAGATCTGGGAGAAATTCAAAGAAAAATTCCTTTTGCATTTCAGTAGGCTTTAAGTTTTAATCTCAACAATGAATAAGAAAAAGTAGTTCTGAGAATAGGGGAGAGAAGATGACTAGAATCCACAGCTCAAGGCAATGAAACCTAGATCAGGATTTTTACCTTTAGCCCACAAACTGCCAAGTAGTCTTCCTTGCAGGGATTTCCTGTGAGGCTCAACACAGTAAAAGGAACTGGGGCCGACGCCAAGCGGGTCAGAGTCAACTTCCTTTTGCTGGAATCCGCTTGCTTCAGGAGTGCAGAGAGCTGCAGAACAGTGATCTGCAAAGGAACAATGACCAATTTATTCTTACTCCTGGTCCTCTCAGAGAAGTCCAAGCAAGTAACAAAAACTCTTTCAATAGGGATAATAGGTTGCACACTTTTTTTTTTTTAACAGATAAGTCTCATAGAAAATTCTAGATCAATATTAATCTCTATTGCTCCTGGCTAAAAGCCATGGAATGTCTTTCCACGGAGGACAGACCAGATAAATAATGAAAACAATTTCTCTTTATAAAGTTAGTTCACAAAATAGTTTAAGAATACCTATGTACCACTGTCCTTTTCTAGTTTTCTATGGAACTGTTTTTAAAATGATTTTAGAGTTGTTTTAAGGAGTATCCATATTTTCACTTAAAAGTGAAAACAACATTAGTGGTGATGGAGAGGCCAGAATACAGAAAAGTGTGAGTTAAGATACCTAGCACTCTTCCAACTTCTACAAGCTCTATAAAACAATACAAATTTACTTATATCCTTAACAGAGCTGGGAAGGCAGGGCAGGACTACATAAGCAACACTGAGTGTTCCTATGAAAACTTTTGTCTCTCGGCTTATGCCTACCAGCGTGACCAAACAGGGCAAGACTGGGAGTCAACCTGTCCTAGGTAACTGCTAGTCATTACTTTTTCCTGAGGGCTTGAAGAATATGTTTTGAGTGGAAATTTACTAATCAGAAACAGTCTATCCTAGTCATACCAGCTCTAGGTCTAATCAAATCCACTAGGGGTCCAAGTATCTGAAAAACTCAACAAGATCTGTCCCTAAAGCATTCTTAGAACCCAATGGACTTTTTCCCACAGAGGGCTAATCCGAATGTGGTCATCAAGTTGTTTTGCTTAGCATTTAAGACAATATGACCTAAAGTAAGTACACAAGAATTGGAGGACCCACCTTGCCCTTCTCATGGCTGACAGCCAAATGTTGGCGGCGCCCATGGGGAGAGGAGAGCACACACATAGCCACCCGCCTGAGCACATGAGCGCTGATCAGCTGCCGGATGGTCTGGCCCTGGTCTCCACTGTAATTCATCCGCACATTCTCAAAGGCACCTTCCTGGGAGCCTAAGGTGGGAACCTGGCAAAGAAAGAAGCAGAGAAAGCGAGCAGTAATGAGGCAAATAAAATCAAGTGGATTCATGCACTATTCATGAGACTGAGAAACTGCACCATAGAGTCATCCAAAAGCAGTGATTTCAGCCTTCCAACCATGGATGGCTGGGTAAGTTTGTTAAAGTTATTAATAATCCATTAAGAATAACATAGTAAATGTTTTCATAAAGCTAAACTTAAATACAAAGTATTGGTCTTTTTAAAAAAATGTTAAAATGTCCAATCTCTTACAAATTGTGATGACAGATGATTTTTTTTTTCATTGATCTAACCTGGCAACATAAAAATCAGCAACTTGATGGGTCCCCAACCCAAGTATTTTTTCGCTTCATCTTTAATATCTAAAAACCAACGCTCTAACAGTGTGACTGATCTTACGATTTCTTTTAATTCCACGAATATCAAATACAACTGTGACTAATTTTATTTTATTTTATTTATTTATTTTTATTTTTATTTTTTTGAGACGGAGTCTCGCTCTGTCGCCCAAGCTGGAGTGCAGTGGCCGGATCTCAGCTCACTGCAAGCTCCGCCTCCCGGGTTCACGCCATTCTCCTGCCTCAGCCTTCCCAGCAGCTGGGACTACAGGCGCCCGCCACCTCGCCCGGCTAGTTTTTTGTATTTTTTAGTAGAGACAGGGTTTCACCGTGTTAGCCAGGATGGTCTCGATCTCCTGACCTTGTGATCCGCCTGCCTCGGCCTCCCAAAGTGCTGGGATTACAGGCTTGAGCCACCGCGCCCGGCCTATTTTTATTTTTTTGAGACAGTGTTTCACTCTGTCACCCAGGTTGGAGTTCAGTGGTGAGTGCAGTCATGTGATATCAGCTCACTACAGCCTCGATTTCCCAGGTTCAAGCAATCCTCCTGCCTCAGCCTCCCAGATAGCTGAGACCACAGGCATGAACCACCACATCTGGCTAATTATTTTTGTATATTTTTTATAGAGACAGGGTTTCACCATGTTGCCCAGGATGGTCTCGAACTTCTCTGGTCAAGTGATTTGCCTACCTCAGCCTCCCAGTGTTGGGATTACAGGCATGAGCCACTGCACCTGGCAAAAACTGTGACTGATTTTAATAAAATGCCAGAATATATATGTGTATGTACGTGTATATTTCCAACTGACTATTATTCCCTTAAAAACAGCCAATTTTTGTTGTGTGCAGTGGCTCACGCCTGTAATCCCAGCACTTTGGGAGGCTGAAGTGGGCGGCTCATGAGGTCAGGAGTTCAAGACCAGCCTGACCAACATGGTGAAACCCCGTCTCTACTACAATTATAAAAATTAGTCAGGCGTGGTGGCACACGCCTGTAATCCCAGCTACTCCAGAGGCTGAGGCAGGAGAATCACTTGAATCCAGGAGGCAGAGGTCACGGTGAGCTGAGATCCCTCCACTGTACTCCAGCCTGGTGACAGAGTGAGACTCTGTCTCAAAAGAAAAAAAAAAAAAACAACAAACAAACAAAAAAAACCAGCCAACTTTGGCTGGGAATGGTGGCTCACAACTATAATCCCAGCACTTTGGGAGGCCGAGGGGGGCAAATCACTTGAACACAGTTGTTTGAGACAATTCTGAGCAACATGGTGAAATCCTATCTCTACTAAAAATACAAAAATTAGCCAGGCGTGGTGGTGCGCACCTTCAGTCTCAGCTACTTAGGAGGCTGAATGAGGCATAAGAATCGCTGGAACCAGTGAGGCAGAGGTTGCAGTGAGCTGAGATCATGCTACTGCACTCCAGCTTAGGTGACAGAGCAAGACTCCGTCTTCAAAAAAAAAAAAAAACCAGCCAATTTATGAGATCTATTCATGTATCTCATTCCCAATATTTGTTCACTTCCTTTTTGGAATTGCCACCACTTTACTTTCTATTACTTAACTCTGCTGCTAAAAAAGGCCAGGAAGGCCACATCCGAAGTCATATATTCAGTGCTGAGCAGCAGGTTTTAAAGTCAATAATGACTCATACCTTATAACCAATGTGACATGAGAAACTAAAGGAAAGTTATCTAAAGGACTATATGCAAAAAAGGACAAACATTATTTTGCAAGTTAGATGAACTTTAGAGAAGATACAACAAAGTTCTATTTTCTAAAAATAAAAACTCTCTACTATTCTAATTGCCCCAAAATGGAGTTCCCCACCTCTTGGGGATTCATATATTTATATGAACTAAAAAGGAGATTTATTCCCTTCATTGGCCAAAATGACCCCGGATTCCCCAGCCCCACTCCTTTTTTTGAGACCGCGTCTCACTCTGTCACCCAGGCTGGAGTACAGTGCTATGATCTCAGCTCACTGCAACCTCCTGGGCTCAAGTGATCCTCCCACATTAGCCTTCCGAGTAGCTGGGATTGTAGTTGCTGCGCCACGACACCAAGCTAAATTTTTTGTGTGTTTTTTGGGGTAGAGATGAGGTTTCACCATGTTGCCAAGGCTGGTCTTAAACTCCCAGGCTCAAGCAATCCACCTGCTTTGGGCAACCCAAAGTGCTGGGATAACAGGCGCACCCTTGGCCAGTTCTCTTCTTTTGAAGCCACACCTCATATGCTGATTTTTACACTGTTCATAATATGTTCTGGGCATGTCATGATGTCTTAGATTCTAAGTTTTGGATGGCCAAGGATCAACTGCTCTAAGTATACTCCTCAGAGCATCTAGCACACTTTGGGATCTCAACAAATTTGTTGGTTCCCACAGCCACCAAACGTCATGGCCCCAAGACACTCACCATCAGCTGGTCTGTCATCTCCACTGCCTTCTCCACTGTGTGCAGCTCACTGAGGGCTTGCTGAGCACGGCTGCTGCTCCCGACAGCTGAAGCTTGCTGGAAGTTGGTCTGAATGGCATCCATAAGGAAATTAAGCATGTCTAACACGAGAGGAGCGAAGGAGAAATTGGCCTGAGAAAAATAAAAAAAATACACAAGTGAAAAAAAAAAAGAAAAACAATGGATAATACTCCTAACAATCATCTTGCCAGTAACTTCCTTCAGAATCCAGCTACTTCACTTCCAGTTTGATATTCTAGCCATCTTCTCATTCTCACTATCCTGGCATTGATTCCAATCAATATACATTTGCGCTACTAACTCCAGAGCAATCTTTCTAAACCAGGGGTCCCGCACAGATATCCTAATGTGCAAAGGCATCCCTCATATGAAATGAGCTAACTTCTCTCCTATGTATCTAGGATAGTTTGGGTTTTGTACCATCCTTGGGAAAATTGAGAATATAAACACTCAAATCATTTTGTATTCTGTTTTCTGTGTTTCAGATAAAGAACCCTGGCCAAGAAAGGGTACTCTAGAGTATGACACAACTAAAATTTATGTTTCCATCACCCCCCATAATACGCCTAATAGTGCTCAGTCATAAATCCTTCCCTCATGATGACAATACATAGTATTTGTATTCACACTATGAAAATGGGTAAAGGAGAAAATGAGTTGCAAGGGGAGCCATGTGCATTATTTACTCTCACACCAGTTCAGCAGGCTCTGAACTCTGTCTGCTTACTAGGGAGCATCAGTCTGCCCCACCTGGTTCTGTAATTCTTCCCGGCAGCCCTCTACTGTGCGGCAGAGGCTGCTCTTCTTGGGCTTCTCTTCATCAGCAACCTTTCCATCACTGATGGTAACCTTGGCTTTGTCAGCTGGTGAGGTGCTGGCATGACGCACTAGACTCTCTGAAATCCTGGGTTCACTCTGAAATGCTGACTCCTTCATGGTAGAGCTCATGCCACTGCTAGGAGTTCTCTTCACCAGTGCCTAGGGACAGAAAACGTCAAAGTCTCTAAGTTCTTGCCTCCAGCACAAAGGAAATACTGCCTGAGATCTCTGAAGAAAATCTGACCCAAAGAAGAAACTGGCTAAGCATTTCAATGTTACCCAAAAGCCTAAATACTGATCTTCATAATATTCACCTAATATCTAACTTCTTTATCCACTCACAGTATCAGGCCTTATTATAACATCTGAAATCGTGGGGAGGTCTTAGGAAAAATGAACTACAAGATCTCTAAGGAATTTGCTGGTTCTGATATTCTAAATGAAATGCTTAGGCCACCAACTGTACAGATCATCAATGAGTGAGCTGGAACATCTTCCTAGATTCAGGTATCCTAGAGGTGATGGGAATTTTCCAGTTTGGCTTCAGTAATCCCGTATCACTAACAAGCCACCCTTTACAGCTCAGGGAGGGTCCTCTCACCAAACAGCTGCCATCTTCCTTGGCTCCACAGTCACAGAAGAAGGATCCATACTTGGCATAGGAAATCTCATGATCCTTGTGGCACACCTTAGCACACACTGTGCAGACACCCACCCCATCCACCATTTTGCAGGTGTGACAGTGGTACCTGCAAAGAATAAGAACCAGCAAATAAGCTCAGAAGTCCCAATATTCGGTGCCCAGCAAATCTTCACCTTAAAGGAAGAACTACTCTTACCAATGCTGGTTCATGAATTCTTTCTGTGTGATCGTAAAAGTGCAGAGTTTATTGCAAAGAGAATCTTCATCCTTCAAAAATAAGAAGTCTCTTTAATTCGAAATATATCCCTGTATATAAATACCCACAAAAACACATGTGCCTCAACACTCTATGGGGGGGGTGAATAGTTGACTCATTAATGACCAGTGGAAATCTACCACAATTGGAAATAGCTAGCTGGCTGAAAATCTGTTGTTATTTCAGGTGAGTGAGACCTTAGGGGTTTGCAGTTAAGAAAAAAACATCTTATGCTTTCTCTATAGGGGAGCTTCCACTACCCCCATGAAGAACTTATCCCTAAAATTCCATTTGGAATTAAAGACTGACAAAGCAGGAAAAGGGACTCTGGAAAAAGCTTATGAAAAAGTCCTTTCCACAAGAGATTAGATCCCCATGCCTTGCTCTGAAGGCCTAGAAAATTGGGGTCTAGGAAGCAACAAGGTCTAGGAAGTTTTGAAGCTCACAGGAGGCTGGTAAAAAGAGCCCAAAAGCTTGGTACCATGCCAGTCAGTCATTACCTTGAAAGGTTAACTTCGAGATTACTTAGTACTTACTGAATCCTCAGCCTGGGAATCTTCCTCTTCCACCGCCAACTCCTCCACCCAGTCTGAGTCTACTTCAATGGCCCGCTCTTCCCCATCCACCGAGAGATGACTTGGGCCTTGACCATTACTCTGGCTCAGGGCATTCGTGACATCAGCCAAGTAAGACATGATATGGCATGTGCACTCCAAGATCATCACATGCTGCAAGAGAAGCGCCACAGAAACTTCAGATTCTCCATGTTTTCAAATAAAGCTCAAGATCAGGGAAATGGTATGAAAGCAGAGAAGAAAAACAGTGTGTTTTTATTATCTATTAACCAGCTTTTACCACTCCATCCCCATGTAGCTGGTCAGTAAATTGTACTGAAGTAACACGTATTCCTTCATTCTTAAGCACAAAGACAGCTCTTTACAAAGTCTTGTAAGATGAAGTAGGATTGAAATTAGAAGAACAGAGTAAAAACAGATTAAAATCACTCAAGAAAAGATCAGATTAGAGTATGAAGCATTCTGCCCCTAACATTAGCATTTTTTAACCATTAAGTGAAAGTCATTTTAATTATCAGGCTTTAAAGTAATGCAGGAGAGGAATAGCTTCAGAAATCAAGAGAAAAAAAATTCTAGCAAATCACTGCAGACAGTTCATGCTTGCCTAGAAAACCCAATGAACTGGCACCAAAGACTCAGATTTCTAAGTCCCTTTGCTCTGCACTCTGACATGTCAGTGCTGAAAGGATAAAGATCAGCAAGTAAGGAGGGAGTAATGAATGGTACCACAGTGGTTCTGAGGCTAGTTATCTGTTCCTAGCCACCTATGCCAGTTCATGGGTTGGGCAGGAGAAGAAAATGCCTGAATGCAGGATTTCTGTCAATTTCAAACCCATTTTCTCACCAGAGTAACCAGAACCTTCAGGCAAATTAAACAAAGCTTAGCATCTGGACTAGAGCTGAGGAGGCCGTATTTGGCCTCTTATAACACTGACTCAGAGTGGCACAGTTCCAAGGCCTGAGCAGGGAGACATTTTCCCATAACATTCCAGTATCTTAGGATGACAGGAACTCTACATTTTAAGAAAGATTCTATCTGCTTATTTACCAGTACACTTCCCTCCCATCACTTCTTGCCAGCCAAAAGATGCCTAAAGGCACACAGTTAGCAATTACACACTTCTAGATCTTCGAGATTATCAGCCTTATCCTTGGTAGGCTAGCCGGGCACAGAACTCAATAGGAACAAGAGACTTCCACCTGACCACAGAGGTGAGAATCATCTTTCCTTTCACCCCCCATTGTCATTCCTTACTTTTCTTACCTTTCCATGCATTACATTGGCATTCAGTTTTTCAACCACATTCTTCTGTGACAGATATTTCTTGCTGTCCCAAAGAAAAAAAGAGGGGAAAGAGGAGACAAAAAATCATCTAAGAAACCAAAGAAATGAAGCATCTTTATTAACTCTGAATCAATCTGAGGACACTGGGAAGCAGAAATATTCTTAAAAAACTCCATAAGTATTATATAGTTACATAGCTTGGGGTGCTCTGGCCTTAGAATTATCGTTAACACTTGGCATACTTTCCCCAAGAGTTCTCTTGGGAACAATGAACAGGAAACTCTACTAAGAAAATGATGAAGATGAAGTCTAAAGTGAACAGAGCTATTTGCTACCCATACCTCAAACTCCAATAAAAGGGTAGAGATTCAAATTTCTTCTATACTCACTTTGAGCTTTAAAGAAAGTAACCCACTTCTCCAAGATCAATGTTGTAACCTACAGATACAATTTCATCATCTTACCATCTGCTCAGCCAATCCACAGCAGCATTATGAAGCTGAAGGTGACCAGCACCTTGACCTGCACTGGCCAGAGTGGCCATCACAACCATAAGTTCAGGGAAGCCAGTCCCATCACCGTTGGCCAGCATCTCTGTTGCCATGGGAGTCAGCGTGCCCAGAAGAACAGCACACACACCTTCCCCAACTTGGCTAGGAGAAAAGAAAGAGCAAGTTGGTGAATTATCAACAGGAATCTCATTCTGTGTGTTATAAAAGAAGTTGTAAATTAAACATTAAATACATAACTACAATACCAATCCCAGTTTTGGACTTGGGCTAGCAGAGCATAAAACATTTCATTCAGGTTGTAACTGAGAGGCCAAGTCATTCCAAGTTTTTCCATGGGAAAAAAATCAAGGAGCTACATACACTAGAATCCTTGAGTCCAGAGAGAGGTAGATATGAAAATGTTGAAAAAGCTAAGAGTGGTGCCTGAAGGAAAGATAACTGTAAATATCAATGTATTTCTGGGGTTGCTAGGGAAACACGACAGAAATGTAGTTGTTTTACCTGTTTTCCCGAACAATGTATGTGGTCAGTAACTGCAGCAGCTGCCGATTCTCCTGAATTACATCCAGCTGATCAGAATCTTTTGGGGGTGATGTAGTCATGCGGGTGAGCCAGGCCTGCAGGCGCACAGGCTCCACACAGGCCAGCTGTGCCAGGGAGCCGCAGAGATGCAACAGGCTCGGGTTAGGGCTCTTCTCAGCTAGGAGCAGAACAAGAGGCCAGGGTCAATAAAGAAGGGCAAGAGGAAGCGAAAGAAGGGGCAAATTGTGAGCCAGGAAAAAGGGAAATGGCTTCAAAGCAAGTTTTCAACTTCCTTCCAAACTTTCTCTGAGGGATTCTCTCCACTTGTTAGCATTTTCATGCTGTAGTTAAACTCAGGCAGAAGATACGCACAGTATTTGCCGGACATCAAAGTTCCCATAAGAAGATTACTAAAAGCTGTCACTCACTCAGCTGGAAGAGTTTGGTGAAGAATTTCAAAACTCGGTTACAGAATTTAGCAGAGAGGTTCTCATTGGCTGTTGCCATCATGATCTGTACAAGTTCTCCACTGGGAGGCAGGAGGGGAGAAAAATGGAAGAATCACATTAAAGCCTCACATAAAAAGCATCCTTTCTTCACAATCTCATCTCCTCTGGGGAAAATGGCCACTTATGAGTCAATGACACAAGGCATTCATGAAATTAACCCCCTCACCAATAACCCCAAGGAGTCAGCAATTAACTCCCCAAAGTGCAGACACCTAAGTAGGCCTTAAATATTGCTGATAATAAGTACCTAAATCAACATATATAGCTCCTTACTTTCAAGAGGCATTCAAAAAATATTTACGGAATAAAGCAAAACACGGCTCACCTGTCAGAGAAAAACTCCTCCATAGCTTTACGGGCCTGGTTGCTTTCCAGCTGCTTTTCCAAGTACTGGAGACATTCCTCCAGGATGGATTCATCCAGTCCACTGAGGATCAAATGGAAAACTTAACCACCAGTATTAAGACCTGTTTCAATGTCCTCCTCATGGTGATTTATTAAAATCCAAAGTTTGTCTGTTTGACCTTGATGGCAATGTCCAATTTTGTTTTGGCAAAGCTTAACATAAAGCCTGGCACAAAGTAGGTGTTCAATACATGTTTACTGAATTAATAGCAGCCTCTCCTCTCAACTTTATTTTTCTATCCTCTTTCCTAGGAAATTAAACAGGAGAGACATCTAAAACTTGGTCCTAATCCAGATCTGCCAGTGATTTAGGGAAAAAGACTCTTTGGACAAATCATTTCCACACAGCTAAAAGTGTCTGGAATTATTCATCTGTTAAAAAGAAAAAGAAAAGAGGAGAAACGGAATAAAAGTAATCCTTGATAAAAACTGGACTACTCAACAACAAAGAGACAGGAAATTCCAACATGTGGCACCTTCATTTGAATAATTCTCAGTGGGGTGAAAAGGAAACAGAACTGTTCTTTATAGCTCATCTATAGCAATGTGGCCTAAACTACCAAGGTACAGCTATGCTGTGGGACTGCCCATTCCACACTCATTTCAGCAGCACAATCACCAAAATATTAGAAACGAATTTCAGTGAGCTCCTCTGTACATCTCATCAGAGCCAGAGCAGCACTTGATAATCATTAAAAACAATTTTAAGTCTCCAAATCTAAACATTTAAGTCTTCCATTTTCTTAACGTCTATTCCTAAGAATTAATCACAAAAAGGACTCCAAAAAACTCTTCACATATTTCCGTATTAATGCAGAATGCACACAAGTACAGAATTTTCTTTTTTTTTTTTTTTTTGGAGTCTAGCTCTGTCGCCCAGGCTGGAGTGCAGTGTTGCCAATCCTTGCTTTAGAGCAAGCTTGTCCAGC
>NW_012114253.1:3235151-3250244 GCF_000951035.1 Colobus angolensis palliatus | reverse complement strand
CCCTGGAGGCAGAGGTTGCAGTGAGCCCCACTGCACTCCAGCCTGGGCAACAGAGCGAGACCGTATCTCAGAATAAAAAAAACATACACACACAAAAACAAGCTATTAATTAATGACCTAAAGGCAGCAGTGTTGGTACATTTCACTGATAGTAGCAGTAGGTCACAGGAAACCTGACTGTTCTCTATCAGGCTCACCTGTTAGGATCTGCATGATTGGCCAGAATATTGTAACAACCAGTGATCAGCTTCTCATAAACACGAGCCAAGAACTCATCAGACTCAGCAGGGCCCAAGATACGTTCCAGGGAGTTGCTACTGATCTCGGCAACACTCTCAGTGCTCGATTCCAAAAGAAGTGGTAGCAGGGTCCGAATGACCTGTGGTGGGTTCATCTCATCGGACCAACTTTAGCAAAGAAAATGAAATCGAGTTAGTGAACACACTCCTTCAAAAAGCTGCAAAGCAAGGACAGGGTAATTCAATTATTTGCCAGGGGAGAGGGGAAGGGGAATTGCGCAAGGGCCTTTATTCCAGTCTTTTTCCCATGATAGCTGTTTTATACACAGGTATCATAATACAATCTCATATTCTTCTTTTTCATTATTGTATCAGAAACAAAAATCATTTTCAATTGAAAAATCCATTTATTAAAATGTCAAATTAATGAGCTGCATTTTCTAATATTCAACAAAGAAAATTAACTGAAACCAAAGCAAGTATTCCATTCCAGACAAGCCTTCTAGAAGAACTGCCAGGAACCTGGATCACTTTTAGGGCAATATGATATGAGACTTAACCTGTTACCTATGTATAAGAAGACAAAATAGTCCCTCTATTGGCCTGACCTGGTTCCTACAATGGTGGAATTTATCCCACTATGATTCTGGAGAAACATTATCAAATAATCTGTCACTTTCACTTTAAAATTTCAACCCAAGACATCTCCAAATTGCAATATGTCTTAAAGGCTTCACATATTTCCATATTAATGCAGAATGCACACAAGTACAGAATTTTCTGCTGAAAAACACAAATAAGCCTTTTCTGAAAAATACTATAGAGAAGAGGAAGTACTCTATTGTCTTTCAGATCTAAGTTAAAAAATCATTCTTGGCTGGGCACGGTGGCTCAAGCCTGTAATCCTAGCACTTGGGGAGGCCGAGACGGGTGGATCACAAGGTCAGGAGATCGAGACCATCCTGGCTAACACGGTGAAACCCCATCTCTACTAAAAAATACAAAAAACTAGCCGCACGAGATGGCGGGCACCTGTAGTCCCAGCTACTCGGGAGGCTGAGGCAGGAGAATGGCGTAAACCCAGGAGGCGGAGCTTGCAGTAAGCTGAGATCCGGCCACTGCACTCCAGCCTGGACAACAGAGTGAGACTCCATCTCAAAAAAAAAAAAAAAAAAAATCATTCTAGATAAGTGCTCATACTTTAAAGCAACAGGTACTCTTTGCTAAAGAAGTATACAAGAAAGCATTACTACATAGTTATAAAACTCTCACTGTCCCTCTTTAACCACAATAGAATACAGAAGTAGAGTCCTTGGGGCTATGTAGTAGATACTCACACAATAAGATCTCCAGTCAACCTGACCAGTGAGAGGAGGGTGTGCTTCAGGGAAGCAGCCAGGGGCAGACTTTGGCTACAGAGAGTCCCCAGGTGTGCAGCCTGCACTGCACTGATATAACTCTCTGAAGGGATGGTGTCATTGGCAAAGGCATTGCGCTGAAAGGAAGCAAAGCAGATGTAAATGGATAGACCATCTACCCTGGAAAAAATTCTCATGTGGAAAAAAACTGACATAAACTAAGACCCCACTGACATCTGTAAACAATAGCCTCTACCTCAGTATACACTGTTATTCATGCTGGGAAGGGAAGTGGGGTACAGAAAAGGAAGCAGTTAAATTTTAATTAGTGCAAAGTTAACAGTTAAATGCAATGAATATCCAATACCACTTTCAAATGATTAGAGTATAATATAATGCACTATATTTAAAGTAAAACTATTGTCTGTCTATAATGACTGAGAAGGAACTGGATTTTGCAATGCATCTGGTCTCTACTAAAGCTCTGGGTGGTGTAAACAGAGGTCACGATCATAAAGCAGGGATAACAAGACTATAATATTTAGCTTTTCAAAAGAACTTCAGTAAGCCAATAATCTGTTAATAGAGGTAGTGTGAGCAGAGGATACACAAAGAGCAAGTCAACTGACAGAAGACTCAGTAGTATCTAAAAGCCTAGAGAAGCTAAAAGTGACCCTGTAAAATTGTTACAAAAGGAACAGGTTCCTAACATATAACCTACAAAGGAAACAGAGTTAACATGTATTGGGAATTCATGTGCCAGGTAATATGCTAGGCACTTAACATTCAATACACTGAATCGTCACAGCCCAACATTCAATTGGTGAAGAAACTGAGGCTCAAATAAATAAAATGGTTTGTCTTCTGATAACACAAACTTATAAGCAAAAAGCCATATGAGAACCAACTAGGTGATTAAATGCATTGATTATTGATTCAGCCATAGCCAATATTACTGCAGTATATGAAGATCTCTTGGTAGCTAGTTTAAGCCTAATTCCTTTAGGCTTAAGAACAAAAGACAGAATGACTAGCACTCAGTAGTTCTACCCCTGGAACAGACAGGGACTCACCCAGGATCCAATATTGGGAAATTCATTGGTATTGATGTTGTTCCAGGACTCACATACAGCCTGCACTGATGATGGCAAATTCTGAACCAGTGTCGGACCTGGAGGCAACAGAAAGGACAAGGAATCATTACAAGAAAGAAGGAATGACACAGAGCATTTTAAAAGCCAAGCCCAAATGCAGAAAGAAACAGTACAGCCCAGGCTGTCAAAATAATTAGTAAGATAGCTTAGATGGATATTTCAATAGCAGTACTATTTCCAAGAACCAGTTAATTGCTTAAGAGCTAACACTCTCAATTGTAAGGTTTTCATTTCCCATCATATTCACTTTCTAATCTTGCAAGTAAAGAAGACAACTGAAAATAAGATGTGAAGTGAGGGTGAGTCATTGCAAGTCAGACTGAAATCACCATTAAACATCTGCTCCCCTTCTATAAATAGGTGTCACTTTTCTCTTGATCTCTTTTCTCTTTAAGACAAATCTTAAGGGCAGGGATCATAACATACATTAAGAACAGCATTCAATGCAGCAGTACAAAGTGAGACTATCTGAATGTTAAATGAATATTTAAAGCTTGAAATTAAGGAAAATACACAAACAGTTGTAAATTTTAAAGGGTAACTACTGTACTTAACTCCAATCAAGCCCTTTGATTTTTCTACCCTAAATTTCTACCAGATCATTCCTAACCCAGCAAAGAGATTATTTCCGGGCACAAAAGTACTAGCTTGCTAATCCTCCTATCCCCTCTAAATAAAAAGAACACCAGCCTGGGCAACATAGCAAGACCTCATCTCTACAAAAAAATTTAAAAATTATACAGGTATGGTAGTATGTGCCTGGGATCCCAGCTACTTAGGAGGCTGTGGCAGGGGGACTGCTTGAACACAGGAGGTAAAGGTTGCAGTGAACTGTGATAGCACCACTGCACTCCAGCCTGGGCAACAGAGCAAGACTCTGCTGAGAGAAGAGAGGAGGGGAGGGAAAGAGAGGGGAGGGGAGCAAAGATCTGTGCTAAAGACAAAACAGCCTTATGTTTTGGAACCAACAGATCCTGGTTTGGATCCCAGCTCCATCACCTGCAAGATGCAGGATTCTGGACAAGTAACTTCTCTAGACCTAATTTCTAATGAGTAAAATGGGCATCAAAGTAACACTTCATAAGGTTATTGTGAAGATCAAAACAGACAAACCTATCTAAATGCTTGATACACAAAAAGGCTCCAATAAACAGTAAATGCCGGTAGGCACCAAGGGAGAGAAGTAGTAGTACTAGCAGCAGTAGCTGTTGTAATAACATTATTCAAAAGCACATTCTTTCACTTACCCAGAGTATTTGCCTTGCACCTACTAGAGCCAATAGCCAAAACAGCAGCAAAGCCTTGCAGTTTCTCCTTGGAAGGTTTCTCAGTTGTTCCCTCTTCATTAAAGTTCTGCAGCAAATAGGCTCTGGGGGAAAAATAGGGGGAAAGTGAAGCCATAGGAATCTAATTCCACCAGTTAGGAAAAACTAGGCCTAGACTGGCTGAAAATCCTATCTCTCAGTTTCCTATCTAGTTAATATAGTTGATAGTGCCTGCTTCTTCCTGGTCTCATGGGTAATCGTTTTCCAAAGAATGTCTGTCCCCTCCTCTGAAATGCTCCCAAAAAATCCCCAAACCTTAACTGCCTGACAAATAAGCCTGAGAAACAGTGAATACTATATCTATTCTCCTCCTCCACCTCAGAAGATTGACAAGGTATCTAGTAAAGGTTCTGAATACTTTATTTTTTAAAACAAAACAAAACAAAAAAACTGTTTATCCAACATTTTGCAAGCTTACTTGGCCAGGAACATTAACAGCTCAGTGTGGAAAACACTGGCCTAGTAGGCCAGATTAGAGTAAATTCCCAGAGGGCAATGACTTGGTCTGCTTTGGCTACTGCCATAACCCTAGCACTTAGAAAAGTACGTGGCACGTAGCAGCCATACATATTTGTTCAAAAAATTTGCCTCGAACAACGGCCCTCTATCTTCTGCAAGGCAGTCACACTAAGAGACAAGGTTAGTTAAGTATGACAAAGATCTAGGTCCATTTAAAGCAGCATAAAGCCCATAGAGCCGGGCAAGGTGGCTCACACCTGTAATCTCAGCACTTCGGGAGGCTGAGGCAGGTGGATCACCTGAGGTCAGGAGTTCGAGACCAGCCTGGCCAACATGGAGAAACCCCACATCTACTGAAAATACAAAAATTAGCCAGGCATGGTGGTATGCGCCTGTCATCCCAGCTACTCGGAAAACTTGAGGAGAATCACTTGAACCCAGGAGGCGGAGGTTACAGTGAGCTGAGATCGCACCACTGCACTCCAACCTGGGCGACAGAGCGAGACTACATCTGAAAAAAAAAAAAAGCCCCATAGAACAGGAGTGAACACTGAGATCCTACAGGGACCAGACAAAGTAAATAAGCTTAAGAGAGCTCTGTGAAAACTGCTGCAAAGGGAACTAATTCTCAGCTCCAGTCTGTTACTGTTGTTTCAGAAGTAAGTCAGGCCCAGTTTTGCCAGTTCTTCCAAATTAAGAAAAGCCAGAAATCTAGACTTGTGAATAATCTCCCAATTTTATATACTGAAATTAACTTTAAAATATTTAAACATCATACAGACCAAACTCTACAGGGCATGCAAGTCTACAGTGTTTGTCATAGAAAGAGTTGAATTTGAAATAAGTTCTAACTCATTCAGAAATGTTTTTCTCCAAGTACATATCATGACATTTAAAGAGCATTTAAAAGGCCAGGTGCGGTGGCTTATGCCTGTAATCCCAGCATTTTGGGAGGTCGAGGCAGATGGATCACCTGAGGTGAGGAATTTGAGACCAGCCTGGCCAACATGATGAAACTCCATCTCTACTAAAAATACAAAAATTAGCCAGGTGTGGTGGTCATGCCTGTAATCCCAGCTACTCAGGAGGCTGAGGCAGGAGAATCGCTTGAACCTGGGAGGTGGAGGTTGCAGTGAGCCAACATCGCACCACTGCACTCCAGCCTGGGCGACAGGAGCAAGACTTCACTTCGAAAAAAATTTTCTTTAATAATAATAAACAAAGAGCACTTAAGGAGCTTTAACTCAGTTAATAAGAAAAATGACAGTATTTAGAAAAATTATATTACCTTTCTCTGTATCCTGTAAGTAAAATGGTACAAAATATTTAAAGAATTATAGACATTGGCCGGGCGCAGTGGCTCAAGCCTGTAATCCCAGCACTTTGGGAGGCCGAGACGGGCGGATCACGAGGTCAGGAGATCGAGACCATCCTGGCTAACACGGTGAAACCCCGTCTCTAGTAAAAATACAAAAACTAGCCGGGCGAGGTGGCGGGCGCCTGTAGTCCCAGCTACTCGGGAGGCTGAGGCAGGAGAATGGCGTAAACCCGGGAGGCGGAGCTTGCAGTGAGCTGAGATCCGGCCACTGCACTCCAGTCCGGTTGACAGAGCGAGACTCCGCCTCAAAAAAAAAAAAAAAAAGAATTATAGACATTAAACTTCCTCCTGACTCCTCCTGCACTATTTGAAAATTCCCTCATCAAGCACCCCTTCATACTAGAGAAGAAAGCATTATACCATGGGGGAAAAACCCTAAGCTGACAAAAGGGAAAAACATCAAATTCTGAGTCACTGGGGGATTTGCACAGAGTGCAGAGTGCATGTGCATCTCTGGGCAGGCTGTTCACCACACCTGGTGAACGACGCATAGGTATCAATGAGTTGCAGCGTGGCTGGAAGTAGGTTCTTGGTAATCTCAGGCGACTTATGAGGATCAGTCTCAGCAGCCATCTTAGAAAAATGCTCATCCAAAGAGACCTGAACCTTTGAGATGGCGGCATCAAGGGTGTAGATGGACTGCAGACTGGGAATTTCATGCAGCTGCAAGATGGTGGTACAGTCGATACTACAGAAGGATGAGATCTTTAAAAATATGCAAAATATAATTAGTTGTGGCAAAAGGCTATGGTAGAAACCAAGTTCTATCATTTAGGCTCCAATACTACATACCTGTCGAGCGAAGTATTCCTCTACTATTTCAACATCATATTTCACTGAGCTACACTTGGCAGTGGATGCCAGTTCTAGAAGCGAGCTAGCATGCTCAGCCTTCATTCCCTGTTTGATAAGGTGATCCTGTTTGGACAGCAAGAAAAAGTGTTTAGGAGATCAGTATAGGCAGAGTCCAAAGCTTTCATCATCTTCAAATTTAAAAGCTCCAGAAAGCACAAAGCACTCTGGCTTTGAACAGTCTTAGCAACAAGCTCTGTTACCTTTATCCAGCTGACATAGGAGCTGATCCGGAGCCGAGAAGACCATCGCAGTGTGTGCAAGATGTCACATTCACTCATCTCAGGTGAGTTCATGGATAGCTGGTTAATGTAAGTTTTTGATGGTGGTAAAATTCCTAGGATCCTCCATAGTATCAAGAAGTAATATTGAAGGGCACAGGCCTCCTGGAGAAAGGAAAAGAAGCATAGAGGTAGTACTTGGTATTGCCTCAAGATCTCCCTCACAGTACGAACTGCTCCAAATACAACTTTTAAAGAAGAACTGTGTAGAGTCCTGATTTTAAATTGAGATTTGGCCCCCAAGTCCATTCTCCAGATCTTTCTAGAGAGTGCACCTACCAGAAAATGGCAGAACACACATACAAATAATTTGTTTCACATTCTGCACATTTCACAGACCAAAAAGGCTATTCCAAGACAACTTTGGCTCCCCAATAATTTACCAATTAACCAAAAGAGGGCAGGACATTCTGCTGGGCAGACCTGCAATCAGCTGTTCATTTTTGTGGCCTGGAATTGCTTCTAGAAGTATAGAGACACATTAACAGAGCCACAGAAAAATATCAAGCTTGAGGCTTTCAATATCACACATCAACCAGTATTCACAGGAGAGATAGCACTTGGGGGGGACCACTAATTCTTTTTTTTTTTTTTGAGACGGAGTCTCGCTCTGTTGCCCAGGCCGGAGTGCAGTGGCTGGATCTCAGCTCACTGCAAGCTCTGCCTCCCTGGTTTACGCCATTCTCCTGCCTCAGCCTCCCAAGTAGCTGGGACTACAGGCACCCGCCACCACGCCCGGCCAGTTTTTTGTATTTTTTTAGTAGAGACAGGGTTTCACCGTGTTAGCCAGGATGGTCTCGATCTCCTGACCTTGTGATCCACCCGTCTCGGCCTCCCAAAGTGCTGGGATTACAGGCTTGAGCCACCACGCCCGGCCATAATTCTTAAATTACAGTTCTCTCAATGGTAACCAAAAAACATGCAAAAGCTGATTAAATTCTCTTTAAGGTGAACACAGCTACCCAAACTACCTAGAAATACTGAAGAATTAGTCAGTTTTGCAAATCAATATTCAATAAACTAATTACATCTCAGAAGAAAATTTCTGATAGAAACGATCAAAGATCAAACACAACCCAAAGACTTCTCAGGGTTCCACCATCTTACCAAGGCTGTTACATTCTTGTTTTCCTTTCTCCTAACTGTATCAAGCTGGGACCCAGCTGCAAGCAGGGCTGTCAGTGCAGCATAAAGCTCATCATACTTGACAAGCTTGGAGAAAAGGACGTCACATGCCTGACATAAAGAAAGAAAGACAATCATTTCTTTATTTTTAAAGTATTTTTTCCTACTGCCTATGCACTATCATTTATCCTCATGATTGACAAAATATCCCATCAAATCATACTCATTAACTTCTCCTTGGAGCAGATGCCCATTCTGGGATGGTACTCACAGTTTGCAAGCTATTGTGAGCACACAACTGGAGGCGTTAGAATAAGAGAGTAAGGCAATTATTTTTGTCCATTAAAATACTTGCATGTGAAAAACGCTAACAAAGATTGTCTTCAAAAATCAAGTGCCAGAGGTGCCAATCCAGCAAGGATGACCCCCACAGCAAAAGTGCACCCAACAAATAAATATCCAAGTAACGTTTTCCTATTAGAATGAGCTCAAATCGTAACACAGACCACATTTCCTGACTATAAAAAGTCAGTTATTCCCTTTCCCCCCAGTAGGCTGATTGTGGTGGAAACCATCTGACCCACATATAAAATGCAGTTTTAAAATTCCTAGTACCACAGAATCAAGTCGGTTCAAATCATCCTCTGAGGCTTCTGGGGACAGGACACAGTAGAATCTGGGTTGTGGGACAGCGTCTGAAAAGTAATGTGCTGATTAAAAAAGAATGGTTTCATTCTTAACTCTGTCTAACTAGTATGCAATGTAGAAACTCAGAAAATATTTACAACAAGATTTCCCAACCTTAACAATATTGACATCTGGAGCCAGATAAGTGTTTGCTATGGGAGGCCATCTTGTGCATTCTAGGTGATTTAACAGCAGCCCTGGCCTCTACCCACTGAATGCCAGTATGACAATCAAAAATATCTCTAGACATTGCCAAATGTCCTGGAGGGGAGGGGACAAAATCACCCATTGAGAACCATTGCTCTAAGAGTTAAGTAGGGTGCTCCAGAATCAAATCAATCAACAAATCATGTCATTAGTCTGAACACATTAAACTTACATGCTGTTTCCCTAACATCAAATAGTAAGAGAGAACAGTAAGCTCATACTAAGGTTTCACAAAAGTTTCCACAAAATACACTTAACATCTAATAATCCTCAGGATAAGCGCAAATGCACACTAAAAAACACAAGAAATACCTCATCCAAAGAACAGACAATTGCTATATGAGAGAAACACTAGAGATAAGCTCATGTTCACATTAGCTTCAGACCAGCATGTCACCAAGACCCAAAATGAAATTTAGCTGTACATTAGAACCACAACTCTAAGGGAAAATGAGGAAAATTAATCACACAGAGTGGCAAGAATCCATATACTGTACCCCATGGCCAGACACCGGGATTCTGATTTCTTGTGTCTCAATTTATTTTTTAGTTTTTATTTTTTTTGAGACAGGGGTCTCACTCTGTCATCCAGGCTGGAGTACAGTGGCGTGATCACAGCTCACTGCAACCTCAACCTCCCAAGCTCAAACGATCCTCCCACCTTAGCCTCTCGAGCAGCTGGGACCACAGGCAGGTGCCACCATGCCCAGCTACTTATTAAAATAATTTTTGGTAGATGGGATCGATGTTGCCAAGGCTGTTCTCAAACTCCTGGGTTCAAGCGATCCTCTCACTTTGCCCTCCCAAAGTGCTGGGACTACAGGCATAAGTCACCATTCTCAGCCTCAATTTTTTTTTTCCTTGAAATAGAGTCTTGTTCTGCTGCCCAGGCTGGAGCGCAGTGGTATAATCTCAGCTGACTGCAACCTCTGCTTCCTGGTGCAAGTGATTCTACTGCCTCAGCCACCAGAGTAGCTGAGATTACAGGCAGGCACCACCAAGTCTGCCTAAATGGTTTTTGTATTTTTTCAGTAGAGATGGGGTTTCACCATGTTGGCCAGGCTGGTCTCGAACTCCTGACCTCAAATGATCTGCCAGCCTCTGCCTCCCAAAGTGCTGGGATTACAGGCATGAGCCACAGTGCCTGGCCTCAATTTAAAAAAAAATAATAAATGTAGGCTATGTGGGAGTCCATTTCCGAAATGTTTTAATCCATAGGTGATTTGCCATCCATAGGGATTACACTAAAGCAAATGACCAAAGATCCTCCAAGAGTCTCCAAGCTTCTAATTCAACCCCGCCAATGAGAACCAGTAAGTCAGTTTCCTACTGACAATCTTCTTTCTGACCTGATGAGAAATGCTTAGACCAGTTTTCTTCTACTTCTTTGAACCCATGATAGAGAGGAGTGGTTGCCCGGCGGCTGTTGCTGTCCTGGGATCCACTTGCCCACCCAAAAGGAGGACTTAGCAGGTTATGCTGTACCTTTTAAAACACAAATACTGAAATTAAGAAAGATACACAGTCACCATTCAGCTTTTCACTTAGGTATGATAATAGCTCGGTACACTAAATCTTGGAAGTCTGAATATGGGTATTCTGCATTCAAATATTCTGTTTTATTGGGCACCATTCAGCTTTTCACTCAGGTATGATAATAGCTTGGTATACCAAAGCCTGGGAAACTCACAAACCAAAATAAAAATTTAAAGATTTTTCTGTGACTACTTTTGGAATGCAATTTTTGGTGGAACATAAAGGGACTAGTGCTCAATGAAACATTTTAAGAAATGCTGAACACAGTTAAGTTTGAACGGACCTCCTATCCTCATTTTGTATCCTTACAACAAAGGAATTTACCAATCCATAAAAGTTACTACTTGACTGTCATTCAACCACTAACAAATACTCATTGAGGGCCGAGGCTCAGGGCACTGCATCAGACACAGGTAGAGCAGGGCAATTCGTGGAAGAACGCCTTTGAACAGCGCCTACATTCCACTTTTAAAAAATGCATCAAATCAAGTCATCTACACTTATCACTTCGGCTAAACATCAACTACAAGTCTCAGTGGTTCTCCTAATCCTACCCACCAACCTCCCAACACCTGAAACCTAAAGTGAGCAGGTTATTTAGGTCATTTGGGCTGCGGATCATGGTAACCATTGAGAAGAATTAACTTCTCAATAACAGTGAAGCAAAAAAGAATGTGTTGGTCTGTACCTGCTCAAACAGATACACAGGGGCTTTGGAGTACTGATGAAGCAGATAATCAAAGATGAGAAGGAGGCGAGCCAAGATGAGTGGCACGGAGCGCATCTGAGCATCCATGTTGACGCTCAACTCCTGGATGATCTGGACAAAAAGCGTCAATATGGCCCGCCGGCCTGTCTCAGTGAAGTTGTGGAAAATGAGGAGGAGCAGCTGCAGGTGTTCTACATTCAAATCTTCTGTCTCATTGGGCACCACGCCTTGCAGGGCATTCTGCTTCATTGTAGACAAAAACCTACCAGAGAGAAAAGATGACTATGTCTGGTGGGAAAAAGAGCATTCTCCAAGAGTTATAACGTCAAGCATTAGAAGAGTTAAATTTCCTAAACCCAGGCAGTAAGATAACAAATTAAGGAAGAAAAAAGGGCTAAATGGTAAAGAGAAGACAGAAACTAAATTTTGGCTAAAAAAAGTCAGACTTGGCCAGCCAGACACAATGGCTCAGTCTATAATCCTAACACTTGGGGAGGTCGAGGGGAGGATCGCTTGAGGCAAGCCTTAACACAGGCGTATTAAAGCCCACCCTGTCATTTGTGACCATGAAAAGTACTACAAGCTCCCCCCCAAAATGCTGCTATTGTTCCTTTCTGATTAATAAACTTGGACAGGTAAAACCAATTCAATTACTTTTCCCCATACTTTGATTCTATCATTTAATTCTAGTTTTGAGAGTTTATACTAGAGGTTAAAAATCACTGCATGATAATAGTCAAAAATAACTCAACAGACTATAAAGCAATAAAAAAGAAAGTATACTATTCAGAGAACTTGTCAGAAGAGCTTTTATGCAAAAAAGGAATGAATATAGCCAAATGTTTCCACTGCCTTTGGCTATTAGGAAAGAGATCTGTGTGTTAATATTAGGAAAGAGATTTGTGTGTTTAACAAGGGTTTCCCTCATTGCACCCCTCTACCCTCTCAGCCTTTTTGCAAGATTCCACCAGGAAAAATATAGTGGGTCTTTGGCATTCAAGGAGGTTTATGATTTCTAAAATCCAGCATTAGAACTATTTGATCCTAGAATGGGGAAAAGAAAGCAAAGCCTTTTAGGAAAACAAACTGCTTTGAAGACTTCTAACCATGTAAACAAAAATGGCAAATACAGGTCCATCTAAAGCGGATTTAGACGATTAATCTGAGCTTCCCCCAAGGAAAAAAATTCTTTAAAATTTGTCCAAAAAAGACTGCAAGTCCCCCAAGTGGCTTCATGTTGAAAGCAAAATAACCAAGGACAGAGTTGGCTTCCCTGCTTGTCTTTCAAAAAAAACAGATCAGGATAAAATTGGTTCTGTTCAAGATTGTAGTTCCATCTAATAATTATAACCAAATCCGCCATGTGCTACACGGAGACTTTATTTCCAGACCAAAGTTGACATACTTGTTTTTTTAACAGCACATCTCCAACTCCATCCCTCTTCTACCCTTCCCCCTCTAAACATTATCATTACAGCAATGTATCAAAGCCACAGATTAACTACAAAGTCAAACAAATAAAAAAGGAAATAACCTTCTCTATAGGCCTTCTCTTAGAGGCATCTTACCTGTCCCAAACTTTAAGGCATTCAGGGACGTCAGGGTCACCTTGAGCACTGGCTTTATGTTGCCAGATGAGCAGGAGGCGTGAAAGCACAGAGAGGCTTTGAGGGTGAATGTACAAGGGCCAAGGGCCCTCAGAAAAAGGAGCCACTCCTAGCTGCTGCAACAGTGTGTTCTGACAAGACAGACATGGAACAGAACATTAGGAAACAGATATAGGATAAAGTCAAAAGGTTACTCATGTTCTCAAATGTTTGTTTGTTTGTTTTAGTATTGGGCAGAATATTTTAAAGAAAGAAGGACCCAGAAATTCAGATTTTGGAATAGTTTGGATAAAGATCATTTAGGTCAACAAATGAGAAAAACATAAATGAAAATTTACTGATCTAACCTCATTAACATTTATAGTTAATGAGTCTCAGATATGGGCTCCTGAAAAAGGAGAAAAGCATTGAGATACCAGAATTGGGATAATTTTGTAAATGGACAAAACATGAAAAGTTGTTGCCTTTGAAAGCAAACTTCTTGAGCAACTATAATAGCTAATAGTTTTTCTTTAATAATCAGTTACATAATACAAATAACACCCAAAAGGGGAAGATCCAACAACTTAAGAGATTCGCAGTATTGGCAGAGAAATCCTGCCTATGAGATCTGAAAGCACCCAGAATTCAACAAGGCTGTTCTTTACCTCCAGGTGGAGCATGTCTTTCAAATGAGCTTCATTTTCAGCTCAGTGAGCTAAGCTGCAAATTTTCTTCTCAAACACACACACACACACTGAGCAGGATGCCAATGGAAAACCAGACAAATGCCTGCTTTCTCGTTTGGCTTCAGAAGACACAAAGCACGGTTACTGTGGGATGTGGGATGTAGGATAAATTTCTAAGTCTGCCAAATTAAATTATATTTTTACACTACATCCTCAAGGACCCTTCCTTGAAAATGAATGTTATGCAAAATGTCGCTGGCCTCAAGAGCAGTTACCACAGGTTGAGCTAAGCGCAGAGCATACTTTATTGTCGCACAGGATGTGCCAGGCAGAGACAGCAAGTATTATGTGCTCCATGTCACTGATGAGGGAAGGTGAAGAACATGACCAAAGCTTTAAGGTCTCTAAGTGGTAAAGCCAGGTTTATCTCTAAAACCATGTTCTTTTTTGTTTTTGAGACAGAGTCTCACTCCATCACTGAGATCACGGGAGTGCAGTTGCGTGATCTCGGCTCACTGCAACCTCTGCCTCCCGGATTCAAGCAAGTCTTGTGCCTCAGTCTCCTGAGTACTGGGATTACCAGCTACTGGTACATGGTACCATGTGCCACCATGCCTGGCTAATTTTTTTCATTTTTGGTAGAGACAGGGTTTCACAATGTTGGCCAGGCTGGTCTCAAACTTCTGGCCTCAAGCAATCCACCCGCCTCCCAAAGTGCCACCGCACCTGGCCTCTAAAACCATGTTCTTAACCACCATTCTCAACACCATGTTCTCAACACAGTCATAAACAACTTCTTAATTTCCTAAGTTCCATGAAACAATTAAAAAAAAAAACCTACCTGAGCTACGTGAAAAATACTAACTGTAGCACAATTCTAATAATGGAAAAATCAGGAAAAAAATCTAAATGTTCAAATCAAGGGGCGTACCTAGCCATTCATATGGATAAGTAACACATATTCTTTATAATGCTATTTTTTAACGCTATTTTTTTAGCTCTTGTTTTTCATCTTTGTGTCAGTTTTTCAGGCCTCAGAGCCACAGAAATGAGTTAACATTCCACAGGAACCTGGTCTTTCCCTCCCACCCCAATTCTTCCTTCTCAGCTCTAAATAAAGTAACTGACTCTCTAAGAAGTCAAACTGCACCACAGTCCATCTAGCAGCAGAACTCTGGCTGAGTCCTCCCTTCTTCCACTTCTCTTTCATACTGGCATTTCTGAGGGTTCAGCCTCAGCCTTCAGCTCTCTTGCTAGTCTTATTGTTTCTCATTACTTCAAAAATTGCCCCAACTTAATTCCTGAATTTCAGACTCACATTCCCAACTATTTTCTAGACACTGGCACCCCAAAACTTCATCACAGTTAAACTGAAACCTTAGGCTGAGCACAGTGGCTCATACCTACAGTCCTAGCTATATGTGATACTGAGGTGGTAAGATCACTTGGGCCAGGAGTTCGAGCAGCCTGGGCAACATAGCAAGACCCCATCAGGAAGACAGACAGAT
>NW_012114253.1:3205973-3235085 GCF_000951035.1 Colobus angolensis palliatus | reverse complement strand
AGGCAGGCAAGAAGGGAGGGAGGGAGGGAGGCAGGACCAACCAGCTGGGGATGGTGGCACACACACATAGTCCCAAAAGGCTGAGGGCAAGAGTACTGCTTGAGCCCAGAGTTCAAGACCAGCCTGGGAGATATAGTAAGATCCCCACCTCTAAAAAAAATAAACAAAATAAAACCCAGTCTCTCTTACCCCCAAACCAACTCTCCTTCCTGACTTTCCTATCTCTATTAATGACAACAGCATCCTTCTAGTTTCATTTGAGTTTTAAACTCAGGTAATATCCAGGACTCCTTCCTTTCCATGCTCTTCACTCCATTCAAATAATGGCCCATGATCTCTGCTAAATGTCCTATGCCGTATCTCCCTCCTTTTTCATGATCCCACACCAATTCAAGTTATCTTTACCTCTTCAGTGTCTATAATAGTACCTGGCACATAGTAGGTGCCCAGTGAATATGTATTGAACAAATTAAACAAGAAACCGCAATAATAATATTAAACAATAATACAATTATAAAGAGAGCTAACACGTAGTAGGTATTAGTACTAGGTACCAAGCACTATTTTTGTTTTACTTTTCTTGTGTGGTAAAGTATCATAAAATTTACCATTTCAACCATTTGTACATGAACAGTTCTGTGGCATTAAGTACATACACATTATTCTGCAGCCCTTACCACCATCCACGTCCAGAACTTTTTCATCTTTCCAAACTGAAACACTGTATGCACTAAACACCAAGTCCCCATTTTCCCACCTCCCTGCCCCAGGCAACCAGCATTCTACTTTCTGTCTCTATGAATTTGACTACCTAAGTACCTCTGAAGTGGAACCATACAGCATTGTACTTGTGCTTCTGTGACTGACTTATTCAGTATCATGTCTTTATGGTTCATCCATGCTGTAGCATGGGTCATACTTTCCTTCCTTCTGAAGGCTGTACAACTTTCATTGCAGGGATGGATGTTTTGTTTATCCATTCAAACGTCAATGGACGGCCGGGCGCGGTGGCTCAAGCCTGTAATCCCAGCACTTTGGGAGGCCGAGATGGGCGGATCACGAGGTCAGGAGATCGAAACCATCCTGGCCAACACGGTGAAACCCCGTCTCTACTAAAAAATACCAAAAAAAACTAGCTGGGCGAGGTGGCATGCGCCTGTAGTCCCAGCTACTCGGGAGGCTGAGGCAGGAGAATGGCGTGAACCCGGGAGGCGGAGCTTGCAGTGAGCTGAGATCCAGCCACTGCACTCCAGCCTGGGTGACAGAGCGAGACTCCGTCTCAAAAAAAAAAAAAAAAAAGTCAATGGACACCTGGGTTGCTTCCACCTTCTGGCTACTGTGAAGAATACTGCTATGAACATGGGTGGATAAACACCTGTTCAAGCCCCTGCTTTCATTTCTTCTGGGGTATATAAGTAGAACTGCTGGATCATACGGTAATTCTATTTTTTTTTTTTTGGCACATGGGGATCTTGCTATGTTGCCCAGGCTAAAGTACAGAGGCTATTCGCAGGCGCAATCATAGCATACTACAGCCTCAAACTCCCAGGTTCAAGTGATCTCTTGCCTCAGCCTCCTGAGTAGCTGGGACTACAGGCACGTGCCACCATATAGCAATTCTATATGTAATTTTTTGCAAAACTGACATACTATTTTCCACAGATACTGTACCATTTTACATTCCCACCACCAATGCAACAAGAATTCCACTTTCTCCACATCCTCACCAACACTTACTTTCCATTTAATAATAGCCACCCTAATGGGTGTAAGTGAAGTGGTATCTCATTGTGGTTTTGAGTCACAAACATAATGGAATATCACACATTAGTCCAAACAAGAACTATAGAAATATATAACAATATAGATGAATCTTGGCAATACAGTCCTATATCATACTACATGAAAAAAAGAGAGAGCCTGAAAACATTACATAGAGCATGTTATTTGCTATAAAACTACAAGCAAATATTAAAACTTTTTTTAAATTTAAGGAATACAGATTATATACGTACATACACATACATACACATATATGACTAAGGACATAAGGAACTTGAGATGTAGGATTCAAGACATCAGCTATTTCAGTGGGGAGAGAGAACCATAAGATTGGAAGTTCACAATCAATGTCCTAGATTTTGTTTTGGTGGTGGGTTTGCAAGTACAAGTGTATATGACAGTATCTATCTCCTATAATTTGATTGATTCTTTTAAAACACACATTTTGTCTTTCTTCAATTACGAGGGGTGTTGAATCCTCTTCCTATGTTTATTGACCACTTATACTTATTTTCATATAAATTGCCTCCTTGTGCATTTGTCCACTTTTCTGCTAGCATAATCATCAGGAGTTTCTGTTTTTGTGGGTTTTCCTTTCCTTTAAGCTTACTGACTTAAGAAAAAGGACATACTTTTTTTTCTGGAAATGATCCTAAATATAAGGCACAGGGACATATTAGAATCACCTCTCAACGCTCTTTCCAGGGAGGGGATTTAATGACAAACTGCTCCTTAACAATTGGAGCTACAAGCCGGGTGCAGTGGCTCACGCCTGTAATCCCAACACTTTGGGAGGCTGAGGTGGGTGGATCATCTGAGGTCAGGAGTTTGAGACTAGCCTGGCCAACATGGTGAAAACCCATCTCTACTAAAAATACAAACATTAGCCAGGCGTGGTGGCACACACCTGTAGTCCCAGCTACTCTGGAGGCTGAGGCAGGAGACTCGCTTGAACCTGGGAGGTGGAGGTTGCAGTGAGCCAAGATCGTGTCACTGCACTCCAGCCTGGGCAACAGAGCAAGACTCCATTTCAAACAAACAAACAAACAATTGGAGCTGCAGCCTATGGAAGCTGGTGTCATGAGCCTTGTTTAGATAGTCACAGCACACACACAAACCTGCAGGTTAGGTGACTGAAGGTCAGAGGTCACCAGCGAGTGGTTGAAGTGATAGAGAGCTGCAGCAAACTCTTCATCTGATGAACCTTGAAGATAAGTAGAAAAGTCAATTATTTAAGCAGCTATTGAATGCACCACACCTCCCTGCCAACAGCCAAACTCCATGAGAAAAAAAATCCACCAGGCACATATCTTGTCTACTGACCCTTGAGTCCATCTTTGTCTACCTCCTTGATGATACTGGCTAGGGTGGCCATATGGTGTTCTGAAAGAGATACACTCAGATAGTTTCGGATAAAATTGTTCCGAGAGTTCAACATGGAAGAGGTGATGAAGTTCAAAATGTTGGAAGCCAGACCTAAGAACTGAAAGGAACACAAAAAAATAAGTTCTTATCAGGGTCATAAGCCCAGCGTTCCTATAAACTCTGATTACAAATCAAAAATAAAATATGCTCAGAGGTCTCATGCAATAAACACAATGAATGAAAGAATCAGATTTTAAATCACTTACAGTGGGCCTAAGTTTCATTATGAGAGTCTCTCTTTCCCATGTAATTCTACTTACACAAAATGGTATTCCAGTTTAATATAACAGATGTTACAAAACAGTGTATGAAAACAGGATTTCCACATAGACTGACCCATTTCTTTTGTTCTCCTAAGGTCCTTTGTCCAGCTCCAATTCATTACTCATATATTCAATCCTGAAGCCTATATTAATGATTACTATACATATATAGAATTCCTAGCTCTTCTCTACTAAAATTAAATTGAATTATTATATAAATGTTTTATGTCCACATCCTTGACTAGACTGTAAGCTATAAATATGAAGGCAAGAATTGTATCTGACTCATATCATCAGAATGGGGACTGACACTTACTAGATAATCAATACTAGTTGAACCAACAGTTCAACCATAGCAAGCACTTATGATGTATCCGACTTATGCTAAGCACTTTACAAAGAGTCTCTAAGATGTCACAACACCTTTAGATGCCGGTACAATCACTCTCATATGATAGGAGACAAAACTAAGGCTGGAAAAACTTCAGATTCTTGCCCCAAGTCACAAAGCCAGTAAGTGATAGAAGTAGGTTTCAAACCTACTTCTGATTAATTCTAAAAGCCAGTAGAGAAACAGTAACAGTCACACAAGATATTTAATGACACATAATCAAGACATATAAGTCCTAAGCAAAAATACCTTTAAACATTACAGTTATCCAAGCCACAAAATGTTTGAGTTCAAATGATCTCCTTCTCATACCCCTAGTTTCCCATGTCCACTTCCCCTAAACCTTACAAACCTACTCTTACCAACTCAGGATCTTTGCGACTCGCCAAAATGTTGCCCTTCTCACCAGGGGCCTGCTTACTGGGGCTTTTAACACGAGGAGAGCTTTCCAGTGGAGGAGGTGGGGGAGGGGGCGGAGGTGCTGCTTTCTCTTTACTGGGAGAAATAGTCTCCTCAAACCATTGCCCCAAAATAGGCTCACTGTCATCGTCTGAATAGAGAAAGAGAAAGTAACGAAAATAATTTTTTTTAATGTTTTTAGTGCATCTGCTTCCTGAAAGTGCTTAAGTCAAAAGGAACACAAGGACATCCCGACTGTGATGGTGGTTACAAGGTTGCATTTTTTTTTTTATCAAAACTCATCTAAATGCATACATAAAATAAGAGCATCTTATTGCATGTAAATTATACCCCAATAAAACTGATTTTTTTTCTTTCTTTTTTTTTTGAGAGGGAGTCTCACTCTGTCACCCAGGCTGGAGTGCAGTGGCGCAATCTTGGCTCACTGCAACCTCCACCTCCTGAGTTCAAACAATTCTCCTGCCTCAGCCTCCAGAGTAGCTGGGACTACAGGCACGTGCCACCATGCCCAGCTAATTTTTGTATTTTTAGTAGAGACGGGGTTTCACCATATCGGCCAGGCTGCTCTTGAACTCCTGGCCTTGTGATCCACCTGCCTCAGCCTCCCAAAGTGCTGGGATTACAGGTGTGAGCCACCTGATTTATTTTTTCTTTAAGGAGCCCAACAAAGAAAGAGAAACAATTTCACATTATTTAACTGGCAACAAGCCAAACATTTTCAAGAGCAAATTTATACCTGCCTTATCAACCATAAATCAAAGGGTGGTAAGAATCACGTCTCCCTCCACATTTCACATTGTTCCCACAAACTTGATTATGAAAGAATCTGAGGTACTTACCTTATTCACTCTCTCATCAAACTAAGGCAGGAGGGCATGCCAGTGTGTTCACTACAACAGGATTAGGTTTCTCTACTCAAACTTCCCTAAACTATGACTGTGACAACATCCAAACCGAACACCTCACATGTGACCTTCTGAGTTTCACTGAGAAAGCTTAGAGCAGAGGTCACAAAATGAGACAACACAGGAAGAAATATGGAATAACTGAGATGTTTTCTGATTTTGGAGGGAAAGGAATGAAAAGTAACCCAGGCTTGGCTGAAAGATTCATCAACAGCTCAACTTGATCTTAAATAACATGTCATCTTTGAGTGCACATAAAACTAAGGTCCAGGCTAAGCAGGTGAAAACAAAATGGAAACTTTTGTTTGTTCAGGAAACTACAGGAATCTGCTGAGAACACTCCTGTTGCACTCTATAGCTTATCTCTGGGAGAGAGAAAAGAGCAGCCCCTACCTTGGCTGCTGTCCTCCTCCGTGCTACTGAAATCATCCTCATAGTAAGTATTGGAGTCGGTGGAGGCGCTGGCATCACTGCTCATGGAGCCCTTCCTCTGCCGCTGCAGGACACATGCCTAGGAAAATGACAATTACACAACCAGAGCCATCCTATTTAATCTCATTCACCACATGAAAACTTTCTCCATATCTCTTTATTTTTTCCTAAATCCAAGAAGTATGCCTCTTAATAGCTCCCTTAAGGACTTTCATCACTTTATCCTACAAAAACACTACCAACCAGAGATGTGGACAAGAACTGAAAAAAAGGAGTGTTTCCATAGTGTCCTCTATGCTTCTGCTTCAGTAGGCCAATCATCACAAATCACCAAGTAGCTACATGTATCACAAAACTGATCATCAACAACTGATTCAAATGTTTGGATAGATTCAACCCGTTAAGAATTTCTCACTTCTTCAACACCATTACCACAACTTTGGGTCTATAAAGGTCATGGTGTATAGTCAGTCTTACTCATTTCAAGACGGTTTCATAGATATATATATCTATGAAACAAATATATTTATATATGTTATATATAGTATAAAACATAAAATATGTATCATATATAAATTATGAGACATTCTTCTAAATTATCAATGGCTTGACTCCCACCCACCTTTCTGTAGGAAGTTGAAAGTAACGTCAAGAGCAGGTTCATCAGTGGGACAGAGTCAATCAGCCGTTGAATCCTCTGTATGGAAGTGCTCTGGGCCATAATGCTCAGGGCTGCAGGGGGGCCATCTGTCTCCCAACCCTGAAGGCAATGATATCAAAGGGCAATTAATGATACTACTCAGCCAGAAAAAACAACTTGAGTTGATGGATCAAGCTAGCTTGGCCAGAAGTGGATCCCACAATCAATATGCTGGTTACCATGGGGATAACCTCCTTACCTTGTGAAGCGCCTCCACTTGTAGGTCTTGAAAGAGTGACGTTAGCAGTTTGATGGCATGGTTTGCCAATATTACTGAGAGTACCCCAAATCCCTGATGCCTACACAAAGAAAAAGGAAAACACAATCCTTAAAATAATTAACAATAAATTACTGAAAACTTCTGAAAGAGTGTCATTTTGGGGTCTCAGACCCCTTTCAGACTCTGTGGACCTTTCTTCAGAAAAAAAAAAATTGTACATACATACATCTGCACATAATTTCTGAAGTTCACAATCTCCTTGAACTCCATCCACAGACGGCCTAAGGATCTGCAGGTTAAGAATTCCTGGACTAGGCTGGGCACGGTGGCTCACACCTTAAATCCCAACACTTTTGAGAGGCCGAGATGAGAAAATCACTTGCGCCCAGGAATTTGAGACCAGCCTGGGCAACCTAGAGAGGGAGACCCTATCTCTACAAAAAAATTAAATAGCTACCCGGGCATGGCGGCATGTACCTATGGTCCCAGCGACTTGGGAGGCTGAGGTGCGCCACTGCATTCCAGCCTGGGTGACAGAACAAGACCTTGTCTTAAAACAAAAAATAAATAAATAGGCCAGGCGCGGTGGCTCATGCCTGTAATCCCAGCACTTTGGGAGGCCAAAACAGGCAGATCACGAGGTCAGGAGATCGAGACCATCCTGGCTAACATGGCGAAACCCCGTCTCTACTAAAAAATACAAAAAAACTAGTTGGGCAAGGTGGTGGGCGCCTGTGGTCCCAGCTACTCAGGAGGCTGAGGCAGGAGAAGGGCGTAAACTCGGGAGACGGAGTTTGCAGTGAGCTGAGATCCGGCCACTGCACTCCAGCCTGGGCGACACAGCGAGACTCTGTCTCAAAATATGTATGTGTGTGTGTGTGTGTGTGTGTGTGTGTGTGTATATGTGTGTGTGTGTGTATACATATATATATATATATATATATATAAATCCTCCTGGAATAGAAGAAACTCCCAAATCGAAAATTTTTTGGAATTTAAACAATCAGTTCAAAGCTAATGGCATATGCAAAGATGCTGACTTTTAAATGTAGACTGAACTTTCAAAGAGTCATTGTTTTGAAAAGAAAAAGGTTAGAATTACCAACTTCTATAAAATATCTGGAAACAAATCTAAGAGAATAAAAGAGAGGCCGGGAGCAGCGATTCATGCCTATAATCCCAGCACTTGGGAAGGCCAAGGTGGGAGGATCGCTTGAGCCCAGAAGTTCAAGACCAACCTGGGCAACATGGCAAGACCCCGTCTCTACAACATATGAGAAACTTAGCCAGACATGATGGTGCACACCTGTGGTGCCAGCTACCCAATAGGCTGGGGCAGAAGGATCACTTGAGCCCAGGAGGTGGAGGCTGCAGTGAACTGTGTTCATACTACTGCACTCCAACCTGGGCAATACAGTGAGGCTCTGTTTCAAAAAAAAAAAGAAAAAGGAAAAGAAAATTAATCACATTTGAGTAAAGTATTTCCCTCCTATCCAAAATGTCCACATAACAAAAGGTTAATATATCTGATTTACAAGTTCATATAAATCAAAAAGTGAAAAGAACAAACACAGGCCAGATGCGGGGGCTCACATCTTTATCCCAGCACTTTGGGAGGCTGAGGCAGGAGGATTGCTTGGGGCCAAGAGTGCAAAACCAGCCTGGTCAACGCAGCAAGATCCCATCTCTACAAAAAATTTTAAAAATTAGCTGGGCATGGTGGTGCACACCTGTAGTCCTAGCTACTCAGGAGGCTGAGATGGGAGGATCACCAGAGCCCAGGAGTTCAAGGTTACAGTGAGCTATAATCCTACCATTGCTCTATAGCCTGGGAGACAAAGTGAGACTCCCATCTTTGTAAAAATAATAATAAAAAAATTAAAAAGAAAATGACAAATACCAAAAAGAAAACCAAGGCAAAGGACATAAGGCAGTTTACAAAAGAAATACAAATGACTGGCCAGGCGCGGTGGCTCACGCCTGTAATCTCAGCACTTTGGGAGGCCGAGGCAGGCGGATTATGAGGTCAGGAGATCGAGACCATCCTGACTAACACAGTGAAACCCCGTCTCTACCAAAAATACAAAAAATTAGCCGGGCGTGGTGGTGTGCGCCTGTGGTCCCACCTACTCAGGAGGCTGAGGCAGGAGAAAGGCGTGAAACCCAGGAGGCAGAGCTTGCAGTGAGCCGAGATTGCACCACTGCACTCCAGCCTGGGCGACAGAGCGACACTCCATCTCAAAAAAAAAAAAAAAAAAAAGAAAAGAAATACAAATGACCAATAAATACGTGAAATGAAATACAATCACACTAGTAATCAAAGAAATACAAATACATGAAATATCATAGCATTTTCTCCTCTAAGATAAGCAAACATGAAGACAAACGATACCCAGTGTCAAAGAGAGCATGGGGAAATGGGCATATAAGCACACAGCTGGTGTCAATGCAAATTAGTGTTACTTTTCTAAAGAGTAGTCTGAGAAAACATTTCCAGTGTTTAAATATGTGAGCCCTTTGTCCTAACAATGGCACTTTTGGGAATTCATCCCAAGAGGACAATTAACTTCCCAAAAGTTTATATTTCAGGAAGTTATCAAAGCAAAATTTATCAAAACAAGACATTTGGAACAATCTAAATAAGTGCTTAGCAATAGGGGAATTAGGTAACTATGGTATATTTACATAGGCAACAGAGCGAGACTCTGCCTCAAAAACAAAAAAAAAGAAAGAAAAAGATATATTTGTATGGATATATACTTCATGTCTCTTGAGAATATGTCCATTTTTATGTTCATCACAGCACCCAGAACTAACATAGAGCCTGGGACAGAGAAGATGCTCAGAGGGTAATTTGTTAATGCAGTCCAGGTTGTGACCTCTTCCTGAAACTCCAGACTCACATATCCAACTGCCCACTCAACATCTGACATAGAGGTCTGACAGTCATCTTACACTCCGCATGGCCAAGATTACGTTTTTATTTCTTCCCCTTCCTCCCACTCAACCCACTCCTAAACAAGTGTTTCTGGTATCAGTAAATTATACAACCCAGTGGCCTCAAGCCAAAAAATCGTGGTGTCATCTTTTTCACACCCAACATGCAAGCCATCAGTAAATCCTGACAGCTGTACCTTCCAAATATATTCCAATTTGACCTCTTTTCTCTGCCTTTGCCACACCACCCTATTCAAGTCACTTTCATATCTCACCTGGAATGATGCATTTAATGCTAACTGTTCTCCCTCCTTCTTATCTTATGCCCTGCAGTCTATTCTCAGATCACTAATAAATCAGGTTGCATCTCTCCCTTGTTTAATCCCTCTAACGGTTACTGATTGCACTTGGCCCTAGATGATCTGGCCACTGGCTACCTGTCTGACTAATTTTCTACCACTCTCCCACCTTGGTTTCTCCATTTTAGCCACACAGACCTAGCTGATCCTCAGCAATGTCAATCATACTTCCAACTCAAACCTGAACAATTCTACCCCAAATACTTACATAGCTCTGTTACCTCACATATGGTCTCTACACCACGTCTTTGGAGCCCTTTCTGGATCATCCTAACTAAAATAATAGCCCTGGGCTGGGCACAGTGGCCCACACCTGTAATCCCAGCACTCTAGGAGCCTGAAGTGGGCAGACCACTTGAGGTCAAGAGTTCGAAACCCTGCCTGGCCAACATGGTGAAACCCAATCTCTACTAAAAATATAAAAATTAGCTGGGTGTGGTGGCGTACACCTGTAATCCCAGCTACTTGGGAAGCTGAGGCACGATAATTGCTTGAACCCCTGAATTGGAGGTTACAGTGAGCCACAATCGTGCCACTACACTCCAGCCTGGGCAACAGAGGGAGACTCTGTCTCAAAAAAATAAAATAAAATAAACCCCTATAACTCTCCGGCCCCTCGCTCTGACATCTTTTTCTTCACAACATTTATATATGATTATCTATAATCTACTCATTAGTAGATTTGTTTACTGTTTCTCCAGATTTAAAATAAACTCCATAAAGGCAAGGGCATCACTTTCTTTAGTGCTATATCCTCAATGCCTAGAATAGGGCCTAGCATATGATAGGGATTGAATGAAAAAATAAAATCCAGAAACACCTGGGCTTAGAAAACGAAACCTGCACAGCACATTGGTCATATCTCTTCTTTCAGAGTTCGTCAAAACAATAGCAAATATTACAGGAAGCAAACCAGCAGGCCCTAACAATATTCTCATCTTATGGGTTATACATGCAAGAACTCAACTTCAAGTCAACCAAGCCCGCTTTACAAGACAGAAACATGTTTTTCTGATTTGAACTTCATAAAATTCCTGAAATACACATTGCACAGATATTTTTCCCCTCTGATAGATGAGGAAATTGGATCAAAGAGAATGAGTGACTTATCTAAAAATCACCAAGCTATGTTGTGGAGATAACAGATCATGATCATTATCTTAGTTGTTAAATTCAAACCAGGTAGGAAGACAAATTTTCCTATTGATATGAAGTCATACTAGCTCCCTGTCAATATAAAATGTTAGGTAAATAAAACAAAATATAAGTTACGATCAAGTAGACACATACCCTTTTCCAGGCCCCAGTTTAGGAGAGCCCACTCCCTCTTTAGTACGAGAAAGGATGTCTCTGACTCGGAGGGCGGCCAGCGGGTCCTTCTCTTTCCCCTTATCAGCCAGTGCAGTAGGACTGAGGTTCAATATGAGGAAAAGGCTGTTTAACAAGCACCAAGCACCCAGCAATTGGAAATTCTGATAGTGCTGTTGTAAAAGGCACAAAATAAAAAACATAATCATAGAGATATTCATATCTCACAGAGGACAAGATAGTAAGTATGCAGCAGAGACAGATAAGCTTCTTACCTCACCACCAGCTCGGCGAGAACTGCTGATTGCTTGTCCAATCATGTCATAGATTTCGAGCTGTACAATATCAAATAGATACAAAAATCTAAACAAGCTGACAGATTTCATTATAAATGCTAAATCCTACCCAAATCAGTTTAACTTGAAGAGTTCAATATCCTCTTTTCAATGATACATTCCATCGCACTTTCCTTGACCTTCACATGGAGCTGACTCCCTCTTTTCATGTGGATCAAATGTCACCTTCTCAGAAGCCATCCCTCCTCCCAATCAAAAGCAGCATGCGGAGCTCCACATCAGATCACTTTTTTTTTTTTTAAGATGGAGTTTCACTCTTGTTGTCCAGGCTGGAGTGCAATGGTGTGATCTCGGCTTCCTGCAAACTCCACCTCCCAGGCTCAAGCAATTCCCCTGCCTCAGCCTCCAGAGTAGCTGGAATTACAGGCATGCACCCCCACACCTGGCTAATTTTTGTATTTTTAGTAGAGATGGGGTTTCACCATGCTGGCCAGGCTGGTTTTGAACTCCTAACCTCAGGTGATCCACCCACCTCTCAAAGTGCTGGGATTACAGGTGTGAGCCACTGCGCCTGGCCCAGATCACTCTTAATCACAACGTATTGTTTCAGTGCACTTAATCACTATCCCATATTTTCCTGTTTACTGTATTCCCCTAAAAGTACACTGACACACATTAAGCCCTCAAACGTATTTGCTGAATTAATGGCTAATCTTTCAAGTGTGTTCTACAGAGATAGGGAAACAGCAATATACCAAATCAACCAATATATCAAATCAACAAGCTGGATGCCTACCTCTTAGACCTACTAGTACCCAGGGAAAGTAGTGTGGAGAATACTTTAAATTCTTTGTTCTATCATGGAAGAAAGTGGAACTGGCCATACTCCCTCATTTGAAAATCAAGGTTCCCTTATCCCCAGATCTTTGGCTTACACATTTCTGGACAATTGTAGCTGCGTCACTTTCATAGTCATCTTCTTTGGAGCTCGTGGACCCTGTCCGCACTTGCTGGGCACTACCCACATGCAGGATGGCCATGCAGGTTGCCACACTCACACCTGAAAAAGAAGATGCACAGGTCTCAGCCATGGAGTGCACCCAAGAATCCACCAAAGCTGAAACACAAAAGCACAATCCACCCACAAGCAATTCCACGATTTGATTACTTAAAATAAATGCCATTAAGAGCAAGACTAAATAGCTTTACCATACAATTCAGTAACCAGACTGCTAGGTATTTATCCAAATAAGCTAAAAACTTACACACACACAGACACAGACACACACACACATATACACATGAATGTCCTTCAGTAGGAGAATAGATAAACTGTGGTATATCCATACAATGGAATATTAATTCAGCAATAAAAAGAAATGGGCTATTAAGCCATGAGAAGACATGGAGGAACCTATAAGCATGCTGCTAAGAGAAAGAAGCCAAACAGAAAATCTGGCTTATTGTGTGATTCCAACTACATGACGTTCTAGAGAAGGTAAAACTAGAGAGAGAGTGGAGATCAGTGGTGTTACCAGGGGTCGAGGGATGGGGTAAGGAATGAATAGGTGGAGCAAAGGGGATTTTTAGGGCAGTGAAACTATTTTGTACAATATGGTAATCATGGATACATGACACTATACATTTGTTAAAACCCATAGACCTGTACAACACAAAAATGAAACCCCAATGTAAACTATGGACTTTAGTTAATAATAATATATCAATATTGGTTCATCAATGACAATCTAACATACTAATTAAAAGTATTAATGATAAGAGAAACTAGCTATAAGGGAGAGGGAGTACATGGCAACTCTATAAACCTAAAATTGCTTTAAAAATAAAATCTAAGCCAGGTGAGGTGGCACAAGCCTCTAATTCCAGTTACTTGGGAGGTTGATGTGGGAGGATCATTTTCACCAAGGGGTTTGAGGCTACAGTGAGTTGTAATCGGTACACTGCACTCCTGCCTGGCTGAAACACTAAGATTATGTCTCTTAAAAAAAAGGAATAAAAATAAATAATTAAGGCCGGGCATGATGGTTCACACCTGTAATCCTAGCACTTTGGGAGGCCCAGGCGGGTGGATTACCTGAGGTCAGGAGTCCGAGACCAGCCTCACCAACATGGCGAAACCCCATCTCTACTAAAAATACAAAAATTAGCCAGGCGGAGTGGCAGGCGCCTATAATTCCAGCTCCCAGCTACTCGGGAGGCTGAAGCAGGAGAATCACTTGAACCCGGGAGGTGGAGGTTGCAGTGAGCTGAGACTGAGCCACTGCATTCCAGCCTAGGCAAAAGAGCGAAACACCATCTCAAAAAAAATTACAATAATTAATTAATTAATTAAATTTAAAATCTAGAGCCAGGCACAGTGGACTCAAGAGGCTGCGGTGAGAAGATCACTTGAGCCTAACAGTTCAAATCTAGCCTGGACAACATAGCAAGACCATATTTCTTAAATAAATAAATAATAAAATCTAACAATTTCAAAAAATTAAAAATAAAAGTAAATTTTAAGATTATGAAAAAAAAATCCTATACCTGGAATTTCTCAAAGACATCATAGCCAAATCCCTTTCCTTAAATCAAATCCCAAGTGATCAAATTTTAACAAACCAGATTTGGGATCTTTAATCCGACTGTGAATTTTTAAAGAATCTCTAGTCCTTACTGACTTGAATCACTTACTGACTGAGTACATTGAGATCCGTGTGAGGGTAATGAAATTCCCCGGAAATCAAAATAAATAAATCCCAAATTTTAAAATGGAGAATCAACAGTAGAGCACGAGGAAGCTCAACACTGGAAATTAGCTACGAGAGAACATGTTCTCACATGTATCCTTAACTTTCTACTACTCTTAATGCTGCTGCCCTAGCTGAGGCCCTAAATGTGTGCTGCCTGAATGACTGCCAATTCCTCATGAGTAGTTTCCCTGCCTCCAATATTTCCCCACACCAAAATACCTTGTACACTACTGCCTGAATGTTCTTCCTAAAATACAGCTCAGATCCTCTCACAGCTCAGAAGCTTTAACGGTCTCTACTATCTACAGGATATGGTCCAAATGACTTAGTCTGCATTTCTAATTGAGTCTTACTTTCTGTCCAATTATACAACACCCACGAATAGCCATAAAACCTGCAGACTTACTTATACACACAAACACACACACACACACAACTTATGCAGTATGTTCCCCCAAACTCTTGGATACTTTTTGTCTGCTTCTGCCTCTGCCTAGAAATAGCCAAGCCGAGATCCTACCTGATTTAAGATTCAACATCAAAACTCCTTCATGATTACTGCCTTTCTCAACTGAAAGCGAGCTCTCCCTCCTCTAAGCTTCCAAAGTACTTTCTCATCTCTTACTCAGTTTCTTTACTTATAAGTTATTTACTAACATCCTCTAAAAGACAGTAAGGTCCCTGAGGGCACAGATGCCTTTATCTTTATATTCTTATTCACACAAAGATGTTCAAATTAAAACTGTTCAGAGAATGTAGTGAGATCAACCTCAGCAATTTCGTGGTGTTCCCAAGATCAGGTATCTGCTCAAATCTTCACTTGCAAAACCAAGTAAACTTCTAAAATCACTATAACTTCCAAGATATACCAGAGATATGATATGTCTTGGAACTTTATGCCAAAGATCTGTGATCTGGGCTAAAAAGTCCTTTTAACAATAACTGAAAAGAGAGTAAACACCAGCTGTCAGGCCCTGCTTCAAAGGCAGTAAGATCAACAGGAAGAAAGGGGATTTTATGAAAGCTTAAAGAATATCGTTCTTTGCATTTATCAGTATAAACAGATACCACCTGTTCCATGAAGCCTTCTTCAAACCTGATCCCACTTTGAGGAAGACTCAACCCCTTTCTTCTCTGTGTACCCAAAATATTCTATACTTCTATTATTGCCTTTAATACTGTTTTATATTATACTGTTTAGCTTATGTGTTCTCTGCTGCTCAGATGTAGCCTCCTTGAGGGCAGAGACTACACGTAGTTCATCTCAATATCCCAACAATCTTTGGCATTTTGCTTTTTATATAGTAAATACTTAACATCTGCACATACTATAAAATAAAATATGCGTATAACGCAATGGCAGCAGTGAACCAACGGGACCATTTACAAAGATTCCTATTGAGTCCTCATTTCACCTTGATGGGATGTTAGATGATCCTTGAGGGAACGGAGCAAGGGGGATGAGTAGAGTATTCAGAAGGATTTTCATGGTTTCCTGAAAGTATATCTGTGCTTGACTGAGAAAATGAGACCAGATATAATAAATTCTCACCTGCATACAGACAACTTAGGCTGAGGACTGTCACATCTTGTAGACGAGAAGGATTGAGAGGTTCCAACACAGGTAGAGAAAGGGTATCCAATGCCATAGTTACATCAATCACCAAGGAATGAAAGCTGGAACACGACAGAGATCGACAAGTGTCTCTTAGAATCATTCACTTCTATAATGTGACAGTTAAAGCAATTACCAGCATGGGCCTGGCACAGTGGCTCACACCTAATATCCCAACACTTTAGGAGGCCAAGGTGGGAGGATTGCTCGAGCCCAGGAGTTCAAGACCAGCCTGGACAACATGGCAAAACCCTGACTCTACAAAAAATACAAAAATTTGCCAGGCATGGTGGTGTGTGCCTGTAGTCCCAGCTACTCAGGAGGTGGGAGAACTGCTTGAGCCCAGCAGACAGAGGTTACAGGGAGCCGAGATTGCACCCCTGCACTCCAGCCTGGGTGACAGAACAAGACCCTGTCCCAAAAACAAAACAAAACAAAACGAAAAAAGTAAAGCATGTGCACCGTGAAGCACCTTACCCATTACGAACAGCAGTGGCATCTGCTACTGTTGCAGGCATTATGAAGAAGGAATTAGCTAACACTGCATCTTGGAACCGATTGATATAGCGTAGGAAATATGGCAGGTTCAAACACACACGCAGTAGCTTCTCCGAGCCACCTAAATGAATGAAAACCACGACCTTACGAACAGGCCTTTGTCTGATGCTTGATTCTTATGCACATGACAGAAGCACACTTAAGGAATTTTTAATAGCCCAGAAATCAGCTTTCTGATAACAGTTGAGAGTTTTACCAAGCTCTTGAAGACTAGCCACATTCTGAGCTATGAACACATTCTTGGTTTTGATAGCTGAGGCTTGATCTGTAGATGACTGCTCATCACTTTCTCCTTCCACCTGAAAAGGAACATAAGGCCTGTCAAGATACTATTATCTCTTCACCAAACCTACTGTCAAAAGTGAGCAGTGGCTGCATGGCTACTCTCCAGACTCCCCAGTTAATGAAGGGAAAATTCCTTACTAATGCTGGAGAAAATACAGGTTACATTTCCAGGAGGAGGAAAAAAACATACAGTTTTAAAAAATATATATGTTCTATAACCAAAATGGAGTGATGCCTTTATATAGAAAACTGTACATATACCTTACATTTGTTAATTTGCATTGAGAGAAGCCTAGAATAGTTGTCAAAACAGTAGTAACTGTGGACAGAAGAGGGAGTTGGGGTGAATTTCACTTGCTTTATTTTGTATTCCTCAATTTCTTTTGTCCCACAGACATGTATATCATTTATATCACAAACATAAAATACATCACTTTTTCTCCCCTAGTGTTATCACCTTAACAAATCCCACAAAGAAGAAGACATTTGATTAAACAAACTTACCAGAGTCTGTGTACTGATAGGTTGTGATGCTACAGTTCTAGGGTTAAAAACTGAGGTCAACTGGTTCAAAAAATTCATCTGTACCTCCTTTTGCCTCAACTCCGGGCTTACTGGTGAGGCCAGCTCTTTCTGATCTTCCACTGTAAAATACAAAAGCAAAAAAAAGGCTGAGGAAAGTGCCACTAGAAGGCAAAGGTGCCATGGAAAAGGTGCCATGAGGGTGGTCATGTGATCAGATCTGTCAAAGGAACACCCACCATCTGAAAGTGTCTTCACTGTTTGGGGCAGCTTGGCGGATTTCATCATTGCTGTAAATGTGATAATTTCAGTTCTATCTAGTCGGCTACAGCCAGTGCACAGGCCCTTGATTAGAAGAATCAAGTGTTTCTGAAAAGAAAACAAATGCAGTGGGGGGAGCGGGGAAGGATAGCATTAGAAGATATACCTAATGTAAATGACGAGTTAATGGGTGCAGCACCAACATGGCACATGTATACATACGTAACAAACCTGCACGTTGTGCACATGTACCATAGAACTTAAAGTATAGTTTAAAAAAAAAAGAAAGAAAGAAAACAAATGCAAATAGATCTTTCAGAAAATTCTACTCTTTTGGGAATTCTAACTGGTACAGGGTCAAATTTAGGTTCATATAAACACTAAAGCAAAGACTGCAAGCTGATGTCCTTAGACTCTACATAGCTTGCAGATGTCTTATTGTTCTCATAATATTTTTTTTTAAATTTGAAGTGAATAAAAAGATTCACATGCAAATCCAAACTTCTCACTCTCAGATAATTCACAGTATAGCAACCTTGCACCTCCATTCCTGCATGGTAGTAATAAGCCAGAGCCAAATAGTGGTTGACCCCTTTAGCTGGGGCCTGCAATATTCTCAATTAGCACACTTTACTCATTTTCTGTTACCTACCTGGCCAGCCTGGACAAAATGGCAAAACCCTGACTCCACAAAAAATACAAAAATGTGCAATCCTTGAGAAGACTCTGTAGCCCCATGTACCAGAGGCCGGCAAAATACAGCTCCAATTCAACCACTGCCTATTTTTGTAAATAAAGTTTACTGGAACACAGCCATGTTCATCATTTACATATTAATCTATGGCTGTTTTCACACTAAAAAGGCAAAGTTAACTAGCTGCAACAGATAACATACAGCCTGCAAATGATTTTCTATCTGGCCTATTACAGAAAAAGTTCACTGACCTCTGCTCTATGCCACTAGTCAGTCACAATACTGCTTCGGAATAGGGCAAGAAATGGGCCCATCACTCTCACCTGGGACACAGCACAAGCCTCATCTGGATTCTCCAGACGCAGGAGAGAAAACTCAATTAGAACTTTACAGGCTGCTGCCACTGACTGAAGTTGGTTCCGGGGAACTGAGAAAGTAATAAACATTACTTAATTTCAGACTGCTCAGCCTTGGTCAATAAATCAAGCAAAGTAAGTACTGAGCTCTATGTCCAACATTCCCAATATCATAACAATTATTCAGAGCCAAAAACCCAAGGGGCGAACAAAGGCATTTTAACATCAATAACTATCAGATCAATTTATCTCATATTTACTGGAAATCAGGATAACTGTAATAGGAAATACTTATATCACACCAGTGCAAAGCACTTCAAATGTACTAACTCATCTAATTCTTAAACCAATTCTATGAGGCAGATATTCATATTATCCCTGTCCATTTTTAACAGCTGAGCTAACTAAATGACTTGACGAAAGTCACACAGCTAGATTTAAATCCAGGCAGTCAGCCTCTAGAGTTCATGCTCTTAACCACTAAACCAGGAGTGTGCAACCTTTTGGTTTCCCTGGGCTACACTGGAAGAACTGTCTTTGGCCACACAAAAAATATACTAACAGTAACAATAGCTGATGAGCTTTTTTTTTAAAAAAAAAAAAGGCAAAAAAAAAAATCTCATAATGTTTTAGGAAAGTTTATGAATTTGTGTTGGACCAAATTCAAAGCCATCCCGTGGCCCTAAGGCCGTGAGTTGGACAAGCTCACACTAGACGATACTACTACTCCTTCCCAAGGATTCTAAAATGACGTGCTGGTCAGGCGTAGTGGCTCACACCTATAATCCCAGCACTTCGGGAGGCTGAGGCAGGTGGATCACTTCAGCCCAGGAGTTCGAGACCAGGTTGGGCCGGCATGGTGAAACCCCATCTCTACCAAAAATACAAAAATTAGTCTCATAACCCAATCTCAAAATAAATAAATAAATGGATAAAATTTTTAAGTATAACTTAAAAAAATAAAATGACTTCCTTACATAAAGTTTCTCCAAGCTAAAACTGATTCTTCTGCCAGTAGCCAGAGTCCGTAATAAACAGTATCTGACACTGAAGGATTACTCAGTTACTGGAAGAATTGTCTTGGGCCACACAAAAAATACACTAATTCTTCAGTGTCCTTTCAGTTTACTTGCTTAGCAAACTATTCAAATAAACAAATATGGTGACTCCTGCCTGTAATCCCAGCACTTTGGGAGGCCAAGCCAGGAGGATCGCTTGAGTCCAGGACTTCCAGACCAGCCTGGGCAACATAGAGAGACTCTGTCTCTACAAAAAAATAGAATATTAATTGCACGTATTGGCTTGTGCCTGTAGTCCCAGCTAGGACTGGGGAGGCTAAGGCAGGAGAATCACTAGAGCCCAGGAGTTCAAGGCTACAGTGAGCTATGATCACACCACTGCACTCCAGCCTGGGTGACAGAGCAAGACCCTGTCTCTAAAAAAAAGCAAAATTAAAATAATTAGAATTCTTCAGAACTATTTGAGTCAAGATTTTAGAAAAGTGTAAAAATTCAGAAATTTAAAATAGGACTTAGCCATTCTGGGGGTAGAAAAATGAAGAAAATAGAGAACTGAAGTTGAAATCCCTTCATATACCAGAGAACACAAGGGAGAATCCACATCCTCACCAAAACCAAATAGGGAATACAGACAGCCTTGAGTGGCTGCTAGCTCCAGAGGTCAGTATCCACCACCCCCTTCCCCAGGAAATTAACACACCAGTAATTACATGAGAAATCAATAAAATGCTTAGGATTAAGAAGGGAAAGGAGGTTGACTTAATACTTATAAAGCAGGTGTCCAAGCCAAGTAGTTTTAAAATTCCACTTGGTTAGCCTAGATAAGGGAACTTCTGGAGCCTCATCCTAGCTGACAGTTGTCTCCACTCTTGGGTGAGCAGCTTAGGAGTGTTAAAACCTAGACTTCATTAACAACTTGTTCAGATACACTAACAAGAGGATAAACAATTCCCCTATTCACAAGCCCTCAGAAGGCAGGGACAAGAGTGGAATACTTACTGAGACTGCAAACTGTTGTAATATAGTGTGTGGAAAGTGCAACAAAAGATGAGTAGAATGGCTCATATTGCTTCTCATGGTGCAGGATTTCTGATTCACTGCAAAAATAATAATGATTCAGCCAGCATCTACTTAGCGCTTACTATGTGCCAGATACCCCTTTATGGATATTACAGTATTTAATCCTCACTACCTGGTAGATAGTATCATCAACCTATTCCCATTCAAGATTGGGAAAGACGGGGTGGGCGGATCACCTGAGGTCAGGAGTTCAAGACCAACTTGGCCAGCAGGGTGAAAACCCGTCTCCACTAAAAATACAAAAATCAGCCAGATGCAGTGGCATGTGTCTATAGTCTCAGCTCCTCAGGAGGCTGAGGCAGGAGAATTGCTTGAACTTGGGAGGCAGAGGTTGCAGTGAGCCAAGATTGCACCACTGCACTCCGGCCTAGGTGATAGAGCGAGACTCCATCCCAAAAAAAGATTGGGAAGGTGAAGCTTAGAGAATTCAAATTAAGTATCTCATTCAAGGTCATCAGGCTTAGGAAGAAGCAGAGACTAACAAACAGAAAACATTTTCAAAGTCAAGCAGAACTAATGAAATGCAAGTAAAGACCTAACAGGATACCAATCTGTTCTGTATTACTGGCTGGCAAAGACCAATCACTAATATGCCTTCATTATTGATAGCCAAAAAGGGGCAGACCAGAGTACTCAATATACTGTTAGTGGGAATACAGATTAAAGCAACCAATTTTAGACCAAATAAGGCTGGTCTGTAATGCGGTAACTTAAAAGGAATCAACAATTCAAGATAAGAAGTCACATGATGAGTGCTAAAATCCAAAATTCACTTGATAACAGAGTCATCCCCTACTCCATCCCCCTGACTGTAGACTAAAGCGAGATCACAAAAGAGTCAGTGATTTTTTCCTTTTTTTAAACCACATCCTTTATCCTTAGCTGGGGAAATGTCCTATTCTGAAAAAATCTAGAGGCCAACTAGGTTTAAAGGCTGGATACATTTAAAGTCATTCTATCAAATCAGGTGCTAATCCACAATTGATGAAACATGGGCTGGGCACGGTGGCCAGCCGGGTATGGTGGCTCATGCCTGCAATCCCAGCACTTTGGGAGGTAGAGGCGGGTGGATGACGAGGTCAGGGGTTCAAGACCACCCCTCGGCCAAGAAGGTGAAATCCCATCTCTACTAAAGTTACAAAAATTAGCAAGGTGTGGTGGTACGCGCCTGTAATCCCAGCTACTCAGGAGGCTGAGGTAGAGGACTGCTTGAACCAGGGAGGCGGAGATTGCAGTGAGCCGAGATCGGGCCACTGCATTCCAGCCTGGGCGACAGTGAGACTCCGTCTCAGAAAAAAAAGAAACATGAAGGTAAAGCAAAGACTAAAATATATTTTATCAAATGGAAAGAACAACAGTGTGGTTGAATAGTTTCCTTAGTGAGTCAATCCCCAGCAAGAAGTATCAATCTATGGCGGGACACATTGTAGCTGGTCGCTCAAACCTGTAATCCCAGCACTTTGGGAGACAGAGGCTGGGGGATTATCTGAGGCCTGGAGTTCAAGACCAGCCTGGCCAATATGGTGAAACCCCGTCACTAATAAAAATACAAAAATTAGCCAGGTGTGGTGGCACCCGCCTGTAGTCCCAGCTACTCATGAGGCTGAGGTACAACAATCGCTTAAACCAGGCAGGCAGAGTTGCAGTGAGCTGAGATTGTGCCACTGCACTCCAGCCTGGGCGAAAGAGTGAGACTCCAACTCAAAAAAAAAAAAAAAAAAGAGTATCAACCTAAGAAGGGAAATGTAAACAGAGTGAATACTCCATTCACTGCCTGCAAGACTATCTACTTGCCAAATGAACACAAGAGCCAAAAGGACAAGTCACTATTTGGAAGGTGCCAATGTCAGTGATGAATCACCTTAACTAACACTTGAGAGTCTGGCATTGCAAGCACTTTGCTATATGTAGAGCAAGGATAAATGGGTATGTATCAAAGATTAGTCCCTAACTCAGAATAACTCCTTCACCAAGAAAAAAAAATATTTATGGAGCATCTATGATGTGTGCAAGGATCCTCCTGCTAATTGAGGGTCATTTTCCATTTGTCAGGGTACATAAAAAGGAGAAAATAAAAACCTTTCTACAACAAGCAGCATTCAAAATTTCCTGGTGACTAAACACAGTTTTAAGGCTCACATGTACAGCAGAAAACTCCCTACTAAATCCCCGTTTCTACCTCATATACTTAGTTTTTCCTTTACTTCCAGCCTTATACTTTCTTTTTTTGAGGCGGAGTCTCGCTCTGTCACCCAGGCTAGAGTGCAGAGGCATGATCTCAGCTCACTGCAACCTATGCCTCCCGGGTTCAAGCGATTCTCCTGCCTCAGTCTACTGAGTAGCTGGGATTACAGGTGCGTGCCACCACGCCCGGCTAATTTTTGTATTTGTTTTAGTAGAGACGGGGTTTCACCATGTTGGTTAGGCTGGTCTTAAATTCCTGACCTCATGATCCACCCGCCTCCACCTCCCAAATTGCTGGGATTACAGGCCTGAGCCTCCACGCCTGGCCCCACCCTTATACTTTCTTATTCGTTTTTCTAAGGCTTTCCTACTCTGCCATTTGATGTTATTTTACGGGATTTATTTACCTTTCCTGATTTATTTCCAAAGTTCAGAGCTGCTTACCCCCACTTTTTCCAGCTGAACAGGTTTACCAAATCTAAGAGAAATACTGCCCACCCAAAGGATGGACTTAGCCTATTGCTTTCATACCAATTCTGAGAATGAAATATACATTTAAAAATATATGTAAGAGTAAAGTCATTTAATTGCCTGGTTCAATATCATCCTATTGTGATCTAATGAACCCAACTTCCTCCCCTAGAAATACATAACATCCTTATTCCAATAAAGAAACAGGAAGAATGCGTTTTGGGGAAAGACAGACATTGGCAGAGGAAAAATGAAACAATCTTCAGCTCTACTTACAATGTGCATTGGACAACTAAGGATAAACCTGGGAAAAAAATTGGTTTTGAAGACTTCAAGGAGGAAATAAGAAGTAATGGACATTGTCATATCTCTTGATTTTAAAGAAACAGTGTGCATGAGCCAGCTAATAGGGATGTGCTGCCATAATTTCCAACCTCACTCTCATTCCCTGAGAAAATGATAGACACCAAGACACCAGGGAATAAGAAATGGAAAAACGGAACAAAGGACAAAAAGTTGAGTAGGAAGGAGAAGAATGAAGAAATGGAAGCAAATATAAAGTACAGGAAGGAAAATAAAGAGACAGACGTGAAAATATGTCTTTGCTCTAATTGGTCAAGCATCTTCCTGAACCACCTGCCGCTCCTAATGAACTGCAACAACAGCACTGCCGAGCCTGAAACACTGTGGATAGACAGAGAATCTGAAGCTTTTATACTCTATACCAAATAAATGTGATGCAGAGTACAAAGGGAAACAGCAGCTAAGCAGAGAGGTCAGAGAAATCCAATTTGATGTGTAAGTGAAAAAAGAACTGGCAGCGTCTGGAAAAATCTAGCTCTTTTTAGGAAGAAATGGGAATCTGAGGAAGGGCATCATAAAAGACTAAAGATTCACCTCCCTTCTCCCTCTTCAATATCATACTATCAATCTTTTTTGTAAATGGTGGAAATTTCACAAGCTCCTTTCTCAAGTATATATACAATCCATTATGCTTATTCCTATCTTTCTATCTATAATCTGCTGCATGTTAACAGAAGAACTGAAAACTATCTTTCAGATACTTCCCTCACACTCTTGACAAATCTGTGGTTAATGTGAAACTGAGACATAGAAACAGGAGTCAAAGACTAATCTCACAATCATTATCTATCTTTTGGTGGCGGGCTTTTCTTTTTTTTCTTTTAGGTCAATTATCAATTTACATCCTACTGCTTACAAATTCAAAAGATCACAGCGTTAGTGCATCCCTTTCTTCCTTTCAAGATTTTTAGGAAATTACTGTGCATTATCTAGTGGAAATGTTGTAACAGTCTCCCCCTTCCAAAGTAGGTCTCTTTGCCCTTAAATTCTAGCAAATATCTAGAAACAGAAACCTCGAACAAGTTTATCATTTAAAAGGCCAGGTCAGCCCAGAAAGAACTGGCTCAAAGAGAAGGAGCATATTTCTTTTTATCTACAAAGAGTCAGCCAAACTGTCCAATGATAACCATGCTCACCAGCCTATCTTGCACAGAGTTAAGAAAGGAATTATCTGTACCTTACCACAGAAGGCTACATTCAGCAATGATTATACTAACTAATCCCAACGACGGCATGTGCTCCATTGAGCTAGTTCTGCTCCATTTCTGGCTTGGAAAAGTAACAGTGTGTTTAAAATGTTCTTTAAACTATGTATTAAGTAACAGTGTTAGAGTTTAAACTGGGCCTAGTGGTGGGAGCCGGTAGTCTAGCTAGCTACTGTAGCTACTCAGCAGGTTGAAGTAGGAGCATCCCGTGAGCCCAGGAATTTGAGGCTACAGTAAGCTATAATTGTCCCACTGTACTCCAGTCAACAGAGGGAGATCCCGTATTGTTTTCTTTTGTTTTGTTTTTTAGACGGAGTTTTTATCTTGTTGCCCAAGCTAGAGTGCAATGGTGCGATCTCAGCTCACTGTAACCTCCGCCTCCTGGGTTCAATCAATTCTCCTGCCTCAGCCTCCCGTGTAGCTGGGATTACAGGTGTTACAGATGCGTGCCACCACGCCTGGCTAATTTTTTGTATTTTTAGTAGAAACAGGGTTTCATCATGTTAGCCAGGCTGGCTCAAACTCCTGACCTCAGGTTATCCTCCCGCCTTGGCCTTCCAAAGTGCTGATAACAGGCGTGAGCCACTGTGCCAGGCCAACCCTGTCTCTTAAAAAAGAAAAAATATTTTAGTAGTCTTTTTAAGACATGCTAGCTAGCTACATGCTATGGAGAAAAATCTTCCCTTTAAATAAATTCAGATATCTTTTTCTTTTAAAAAATCTAATGACTTGAGAGTATGCTTTCCAACTTATCCATGTTGATCTATTTCTCCTCTGTTTCAGTTTGGTTGCAAAGTCAAACTTAAGAATTAGGGTTAGACCTAGGAACGTTTAATCTACCTTTCCTTCAAAAGGTCAATTTCAACTATAAAAAAAGGTAGAATGTGGTGTACTGAGGAGTCTCGAGCACATCATCGTTCTCAACAGTCAAGAGATAAATACAATGGATAAGCAGGCTACCAGGTAGAAAGTAATAGCTGGCATGATGGAGCCAGGATATCAAAAACGGAAGCAGAAAGTAGTAGACTGCAACAGAAAAACAGATGGTCCCTGGTGACGAGGAAGAAAAACCATGGCAGGCTTAACAAGAGAAAGAAACCAGGAAACTGCAGAAGATGGGAGTGGCAAGCACAGAACTAAAGTAGCAGCCTAGATGTCTCAACCTCTGATTAGCTAGAAAACAAGGACCACCTCAGCATCTACAGTGTTGGCTTTGATCTGGTACTATAGCTTCCTAAGCAAGACATACTCCCACAATTCTGAGTCCTTTACTTTTTGGAAAGACAAGTAAATAAAACCTTTGGGCCGGGCGCAGTGGCTCACGCCTGTAATCCCAGCACTTTGGGAGGCCAAGGCAGGTGGATCACCTGAGGTCAGAAGTTCAAGACCAGCCTGGCCAGCATGGTGAAACCTCATCTCTACTACAAATACAAAAATTAGCTAGGTCTGGTGGCGCACGTCTATAATCCCAGCTCCTGGGGAGGCTGAGGCACAAGAATCACTTGAGCCTGGGAGGCGTAGGTTTCGGTGAGGTAAAATCATGCCACTGCACTCCAGCCTGGGCGACAGAGCAAGACTCTGTCTCTAAATAAATAAATAAATAAATCTATCTTTTGAAACCCGGAATAATGATAGCAGGGTATAATCTGTGTGCTCCAAGCTAGGGGTTGGCAAACTATGGCCTGCAGGCCAAATCCAGAAAGTCAGCTGTTTTTGTATGGCTAACAGCGGTTGAAAAAAAAAAAATCAAAAGAATAGTTTGTGACATGTAAATATCACAAGAAATTCAAATTTCACTGCCCACAGACACAATTTTAAACACAGCCATGCCCATTCATTTATGCATGGTGTGTGGCTGCTTTCACACAATGATGGCAGAGTTGAGCAGTCCACACAGAGACCACATGTCTCAAAATTATTTACTATCTGGCCATTTACAGGACGTTTGCCGACTCCTGCTTTATAACAAACTGAACACTTGATACGTTTAGCCGTTCTCACTGTAAAGAACTTGTAAGCCAGGTATTTCTTCGGAAATTTTTCTTTAGATCATACTCCTCTCACACAGCCTGCAGAGGACACACAGGCTTTCAAAGTTAACCGAGCTCCAAAAAACCAGAAGACTTAAAAGATCTTGCCTTCCGGTCAGGCACAGTGGCTCATGCCTGTAATCCCAGCACTTTGGGGGGTTGAAGCGGGTGGATCACAAGGTCAGGAGATAGAGACCATTCTGGCTAACACGGTGAAACCTCGTCTCGACTAAAAATACAAAAAATTAGCTGGGCATGGTGGCACGTGCCTGTAGTACCAGCTACAGGGGAGGCTGACACAGAAGAATGGTGTGAACCTGGGAGGTGGAGCTTGCAGTGAGCTGAGATGGTGCCACTGCACTCCAGCCTGGGTGACAGAGCAAGACTCCATCTCAAAAAAAAAAAAAAGAGAGATCTTGCCTTCCAATAAATGCATTACCAAAGAGCCATCAGTTTGGACTTGTTTTCTAAACCATAAAGAGAGATCTTATTAATGTCTACAAATACAACTCTTGATTATCTGTACAAACAGATGGTATGGCAGAGACCACTACCACATATATAGCAAAATTCAAACCTAGTGATGTATTTGGTTGGAGGGTGTTCCTTAAGTATTACAGCTTTAAAGGCATGGCCCCAGAATACAGGATTTACGGAAGAGTATCAACAAATTATTAATACTTTATAAGCTATCCAGCTCATGTCCAGAAAAACATAAAAGCAAATGTTCTCAAAAGACTGGAACGTTACTGATTCTACGTAACATGAGTATGAGTCAGGAAAAATACTGCGAATCCAAATGTTTAAAACAAAAAGCAGCTACATAATTTGAAAGTAGCATATTTGAAACCTGTTTACATCTTCAGAACATTCCTGGCCTGATGATCAGATAGGAAAACCCATCTGTAAAGCTGACTGTGAAGTTACCAAACCCAACCATTATTTTATTATAATTTGTTAAAAACTCTGCATACAGGTCAGGCGCGGTGGCTCACGCCTGTAATCCCAACACTTTGGGAGGCCAAGGTGGGCGGATCACAAGGTCAGGAAATCGAGACCATCCTGGCTAACAAGGTGAAACCTCGTCTCTACAAAAAATACAAAACAGTAGCTGGGCGTGGTGGCGGGCGCCTGTAGTCCCAGCTACTCGGGAGGCTGAGGCAGGAGAATGGCGTCAACCCGGGAGGCAGAGCTTGCAGTGAGCTGAGATCGTGCCACTGCACTCCAGCCTGGGCGACAGAGCAAAACTCTATCTCAAAAAAAAAAAAAAAAAAAACTGCATCCAAAGGATTACAAGCCTAACAACAACACAAAGCACAAAAACAAGCAATTTGTCAAACCATGGGCCTCCTTTGAGTAACAAACAGCAATTTCTAACCTCTGTAGAGCACCTAGATATACCCTTGCCATCATGAAGCTAAAATGACCCAGTTAACAATTGCAGGGAGTTGCTGAAATGAGGTATGGCTAGAAAAATGAAAGTCAGTCTGGCTTTAAAAGCAAAAGTCTACCATTAAACTAATGAAAGACTGCTCTGAGCACAGTATGTCAGGAAAAGGAAGGCACTCTGAGATCACCATCTGTGTACCTATATAATAACTCTCACTAGCTAAGAATCGCTGTGCAAAAAGACAAAAACACACAAAAGGAAACCAACAGATAGTACCGTTTGTAAAAGAATGTGATGATATTTTAATGCAAGGGGGATGGGAGGCAGAGAGAGAACACACACACCACACATCCTCTGGTAAATTGACCTCTCAGACTCACACACTGAAATGTTTTTAATCAAAGACCAATACAGTAGGAATGCACAAGAAGTGCAACGTAAAAAGAGGTCATCAATGGTAGCTACTGGCTTTAGTCACAGAAATAGCACGTGCCCCCACTGATTACAGCACCGCGGGGAGACCGTTATTAAATTATACCGTACGGCTCCGCTCCGGCCCAGGCTAGGGGGATGAGTGCGAGCGAGAAATGCAAACTCATCTGTGACTTGACCCAAGGGGCAGCCCCGTGAACATTCCCTTAAGAGGGCGAATGCATCTCAAAGTCACTCTCAACCGTGTCCGGCCACGCCCTCCCGCAAGGGAGGCCGCAAAAGTTTTGCTCAAGAGGGGAAACTGAGGTAGAGGTGATTTACATGGGTTGGCGGAAGGAAACCCGGGCAAGCCCTAGTCTCCCGGGACCCGGGAACCCCGAATCCGTGGCTGGGGCGGGGATCCCCCAGGGTCAGGGGGCGGCTCGGGAAGCGGGTCCAGACGATCCGGCTCGAAAT
>NW_012114253.1:3203307-3205033 GCF_000951035.1 Colobus angolensis palliatus | reverse complement strand
TACTTATGATTTGCACACTTTGGTGGTTGTAAATTGTACATCTAAAAACAAATGAGGTCAGGGTGCCTCACTACAGGAGCTTCAAAAGGGAGAGACAGAACATCTTTTTTTGTTTGTTTTAAGCCATCTAATAGTTGCTTGAAATAAATCCTAATAGATACAATGTTTCTAGAATTTGCCACGTATGGTTTCGTGTTCCCCTTTTTTCTACTGACAAGGAAAGAAGGTAAGCTTTTATTCACAGATGTCTGAGACTTTTGCCGGTAAAATGATCTGGCTACAAGATCTAAGAGGGAAAAGCAGTTTGCTCGAGGAGAGGTATTCGTGCATTAAGAACAGTCCTGTGTGTGAGATATTGGTGGACAGCTTCAAGTTCTAGACCTGTGGCCTGTGGTCTACAGCCGGCCTAAATAAGACTTCGAAGAACTGTGAAGACGATTTCAAGTTCCTAAAGCCCTGAAATTCTCCCCCAAGTTTAGGAAGAGCTTTTGTTCTTGGTGTGTAACACTGATAAATGAACTGGTACCTAGTGATTAATCTGCACTTTTATTGAGATATGACATACTTTACCTTTTTTGAGACAGGATCCTGCTCTGTGGCCCAATAGCCCAGGCTGGAGTGCAGTGGCAGAGTTGCAGCTCGCTGCAGCCTCCACCTCCCTGGCTCAAGCGATCTTCCAGCCTCAGCCTCCCCAGTAACTGAGACTATACAGGTGCAGGCCACCACTCTTAATTTTTGTTTGTTTGTTTGATTTTAAGAGACAGGTAGGCCAAGCTGGTTTCGAAGTCCTAGGTTCCTCCCACCTTGGACTCCCAAAGTGCTGGGGTTACAGGCCTGACCCATTGAGCCCAGCCTGCATCTTTACATTCGAAATAAAATTCAGTCAAGTTAAAGCCAGTCTTGGAGGAAAATGTGGCTTCAATGACAGCAGTAGGGGTTTTCCTTCAGTGTCTACTTACCAGAGGATAATAATAACAGTAAATTTCTTAAACATAAAAACATAAGAAATGAAAAAGAACTTTCCATAACACTATAAATATTGCATTATTTCAAGATACTGAACCAGAGCCCTAAAGAAAGGCTGGAGACCCAGAATTTTATAATGACTTTGGGACATTAATTTTATTTTAACCAAAGGACAAAATTAATCTGCAAAGACTGTCTTGGAGAAATTTCAGGAAATAAAAGATGAAATGTTTCTGCTCTCCTTCTTTCCCTCTCCGAGGGAATAAAAGGCAAATGCAAACTATCACAGGGAAATTTTCACCTGTACCTAAATTATTTATTATATACTTTATATTTCTGGTTAATAGATTGGGAGAGAGCACTCCAGATAAAGAACTTCCTTTATAAATGCCACATTTATTTCAGTACTGGAGGTTCGGTCTTGTGTTGCCACAGAGATTTGGAATGGCATCTGTGTTATAAATTTAGATGACAGACTAATAAAAGACTTCTAGATGAAACACATGCTTCTAATATTCTGGTCCAGAAAATAAGATAGAAACTAAAGAATAATAAATAACTTCTATGAATTAACTGAAGGACTTAAAATACTAGTTTCCATTCTAATAAGTGCCTGCCAAGGAACTGAAATTGAAAATGATCAAAGACATGATATAGTCATGTTACAGGGAATTCAATGAAGTAAAAATGGCAGACATTGATGAATGCTATGGTTTAAAGATTTGTGTAGAGGTAGTGATGAGGAGGCCTGCTGGGAGCT
>NW_012114253.1:3185332-3202342 GCF_000951035.1 Colobus angolensis palliatus | reverse complement strand
TACTTATGATTTGCACACTTTGGTGGTTGTAAATTGTACATCAATCTAAAAACAAATGAGGTCAGGGTGCCTCACTACAGGAGCTTCAAAAGGGAGAGACAGAACATCTTTTTTCTTTTTTTTGTTTTAAGCCATCTAATAGAGTTGCTTGAAATAAATCCTAATAGATACAATGTTTCTAGAAACAAGTAAATGAATAAACCTTAGCTGTTACCCTCTAGGAGCCAAGAGAGGTCAATCTGTTCTCAAGCTTTTACAAAGTTACAAGAACAAGTAATCAGTGCATATTGTGTTGAAACTCCTACTGCAATACTGAAAACTGCAAATGGAGAGTAGCTCCTTTTTGGTAATTCACAACGGAGCTAGTTTTCAAATTACCAAGAATATAAGGAATTAGATTAGAAGCCAAATTTAATTTAGAATTATGAGACATTATTTGTAATCCACAGTATTATTTTTCCCATGATACTTAACAATTCACCCAGTATGAACTTAAAAGGAAGAAGAAAACACGCATTGCAGCCTTCTTGCTTTAAGAGCGAAAAAGAAACAATTTTGGTAACTGTGGAGGGACTAGAATACAATGTCACTTTAAGAAAGTTTTGGGCCGGGCGCGGTGGCTCCAGCCTGTAATCCCAGCACTTTGGGAGGCCGAGACGGGCGGATCACGAGGTCAGGAGATCGAGACCATCCTGGCTAACCTGGTGAAACCCCGTCTCTACTAAAAAAATAAAAAAAACTAGCCAGGTGTGGTGGCGGGCACCTGTGGTCCCAGCTACTTGGGAGGCTGAGGCAGGAGAATGGCGTAAACCCAGGAAGTGGAGCTTGCAGTGAGCTGAGATCCAGCCACTGCACTCCAGCCTGGGTGACAAAGCGAGACTCCGTCTTAAAAAAAAAAAAAAAAAAAAAAAAAAAAAAAGTTTTGACCCATCAGATTGAGAGACAAGAGAGACAGACAGAAGGAGAAGGATAAATCAAATGTGGTAAAATGTTAACCTTTGGGGGATCTGGGTAGAGGGGATCTGGGAATTCTTTGTACTATTGCAACTTTTCTGTAACTCTGAAATTGCGTTGTCAAAAGAAAAACAGTTTATAAATACTTTATGACCCATTTGCTTTATAATTAGGAAAACAGTATGATGACAGAGCGAGCCTACTGTAGGCCTGATACTTAACAGCAGGAAAGTAGTTTACATGTAAACTCTGGGAAAAGTGGAGCCAAATGATTACACTGTGTGTATCCTTTAGCAGTGTCTGGGGTGGGGACATGGGGGGTCAGTGCTCAGAGAGGGACTGTTCTGGCCTCCTTGGAAGGTATGTGCCTATAGTAAAAAGCATGAGTAAGATACCACATCTCCTAACTCCGTAACAACCAAGCAAACTTATAATAGCATTTTAACTTATATCACCTTTTTTATAGGAGCGGATATATATTCCAGCAGCATGAGTATTTTAGCCCTCTTTGCAATTGCAGTCTTCATTATCATCAATAAACTGACCTCTGGTTGATTGGTCTAGTCTAGTTATTTTATCCCAGCACATGGGATATATACCATCAAAGCCATGATGTGAACAAACCATGAAGTATAATGGAGTTTGTTTGAGTAATTGTGCCTTTTAATTATAGTTTTAGTTTGCTTTCTTGACTTGCATTCATTCAGATTGCACATGAGGGGACAGAGAAGAGTGTGCTTCAATATAAAGCTCGGGTATTTTACAAACACACCTTCCTAAATGTTCTTAGTCTCTATCCTGGAAAAGTCACCTTCTCAGCATCATGGATCAGAAATACATAAAAGCCTTAGTGCTTGTGGAAAACAGGCTTCTTCGTTGGAGGTCAGTCTCAACTAACTTCACACTCTGATTCCTAAAAAAAATGGGAAGGTGGGTGTGTACACATCCTTTATGTTATAAATTTCATACTGGAAAGATGGCCTAAATATTAGACTTTCTCGAAAGAGTATTCAGTCTCATAAAAATCTCTAATGGAATAGCACTTAAGAATTTCAACTGTGTGACCACTAAAAATGGTGTAGATCCATTACCTCTCACACAGGCACTCTCCACGATAGATTAAGTGATAAAAACCAAGCTGCAGAAGACTGTATTACCTGGAGAGATACCAAATTGTTCAGTCGTGACCTCTGGGAAACAGATGGTGGGGGAGGTTTCGAAGGGGACACTCACCTTAATTTGGGGGCATTGTTAAAAAAATTTTTTAACTTACATAGTCTTTTTAAAATAAAGAACTTAGCCACAAAATCAAAACAGCTGATTGATATGAAGCAACACTATCTCCATTATTGAAAGGTTGCTTCAAGAATGCTGAATAGTTTCAAGTTACATTTTACAAAAAATGAAAGGGCACAGGATGTTGTCTACCTGTTTTAATTATGGAAGGATAATTGTCAATTTTTAAATGGTAAGATAGTTATAAAGAATAATGTTTTCCAAAGCAATACCAAAGAGATACTTTTCCCTTTTAGAATAGAAATTATGGTACCATGCAGCTTATTTCCCCATATTGATCATGTGAACATTTGATTTAAGGAGTAAAAGGGTTTGTCAGACTTGGTGTCCATGCCAGAGATACAGATTGAACTATCTCTTGGCATTTCCATAAATATACAAAAATTAGCAGGGCATGGTGGCACACACCTGTAGCCCCAGCTACTCGGGAGGCTAGGGCAGAAGAATCGCTTGAACCGGGGAGGCAGAGGTTGTGGTGAGCCAAGATTGCACCACTGCACTCCAGCCTGGGTGACAGAGCAAGACTCTGTCTCAAAAAAAAAAAAAAAAAAAAGAATTAATGGGGCCAGGCACGGTGGCTCATGCCTGTAATCCCAGCACTTTGGGAGGCCAGACAGGCGGATCACCTGAAGTCAGGAGTTCGAGACCAGCCTGGCCAACGTGGTGAAACCCTATCTTTACTAAAAATACAAAAATTAGTCGGGCATGGTGGCACATTCCTGGGGTCCCAGCTACTCAGAAGGCTGAGGCAGGAAGATTTCTTGAACCCGGGAGGTGGAAATTACAGTGAGCCGAGATCAAGCGACTGCACTCCAGCCTGGGAGACAGAGTGAGACTCTGTCTCAAAACAAAAAAGAAAAAAAAAAGGAAAAAAATTCCCTTACTAAGTCACCGAAGTCTTAGAAATTTGGGAAACTGGGAACAAAGTTCCTAAGGGTTCTGTGAGAAGGTACAGCCATTTGGGGAACTATTTGTCAAGGAGCAACTTCATGTCTAGGATAATAGGGAATTCAGAAAACAGTGCAGCAGTCCTGAGAGACACAATATCTGAAACAATAAAGGGTGCGGTGTATCACTCAGGAAGTTACGTGGTGAGCAGCCAGGATGGTTGAAGGTCCTGAGTAGCTGAAACCAATAGGGAAGACTTTATGGAGGAGTTCAGATTTGAGACAAGCCAGATTTTAAGCAGGGAAGAAAACATTCCAAGTAAACAATAGCTTCATGATTTAAAAGCAATTTTTAAATTTTATTTATTTATTTTTGAGACAGGGTCTCACTGTGTCGCCCAGGCTGGAGTGCAGAGGCATGATCTCGGCTTACTGCAACCTTCGCCTCCTGGGTTCAAGTGATTCTCCTGCCTCAGCCTCCCAAGTAGCTGGGATTATAGACATGCACCACCACTCCTGGCTAATTTTTTTTTTTTTTTTTTTTTGGTAGAGATGGGGTTTCAGGTTTCACCATGTTGGCCAGGCTGGTCTCGAACTCCTGATCTCAAATGATCTGCCTGCCTTGGCCTACCAAAGGGCTGGGATTATAGGCGTGAGTCACCATGCCTCACCTACAAGCAAAATTTTAAATAATTAGGAATCAGGAAATGAGTCTTTGGGATGATTCTGATGATACCTTGTGTAATAGACTCTTCAAAAGTATAGCAATTTATGTGCCAGGTACAGTAGCTCATGCCTGTAATCCCAGCATTTTTTGAGGCTGAGGAGGAAGGATCACTTGAGCCCAGGTGTTCAAGGCTGCAGTGAACTATGACTGTGCCACTGCTCTGCAGCCTGGGTGACAGAGACGCTGCCTCAAAAAAAAAAAAAAAAAAAATTTATAAAGGCAATGAAATTACAATTCTGAAATTTTCAAATTGAAAGATGCATTACAGAGCACATAACTTGTACCACACACAAATAATGAAACTAGTTAAGATTAAGTAGCTTACATTAAAGTCTCTTAAATTAGGAATTGAGTATTTTTTCTATCAGACTTTGTTCCAGAAAGTATTTCAGTCATCTTTATGAATACATGATATTCAAGATGCATTAGTTGAGCCCTTATCAAAACATCTCATGTACCCCGTAAGTATATATGCCATGTACCCACAAAAAATTTAAATAAAAAACTTTAAAAGATCCATTAGTTGAAAAACCAAGTAACAGAATTAAACAGCATCATCTTATTTAAGAAAACATTGTATACAAGAACAAACACTAGACTACCAGTGCTCATATACGTAATTAATGAATACTAAAACAAATTAGTTTTTGTTGTTTGTTTCTGTTTTCTGTTTTTTGTTTTTTTGAGACAGGGTCTTTTTGAGACAGGGTCTCACTGTTGCCCAAGCTGAAGTGCAGTAGCATGTTCATGGCTCACTGCAGCCTCAACCTCCCAGCCTCAAGCGATCCTCCCACCTCAGCCTCCTGAGTAGCTAGGACCACAGGCGCATGCCACTAGGCCTGGCTAATTTTTTTAAAATTTTTTGTAGATAGGGTCTTGCTATGTTGCACAGGCTGATCTGGAACTCCTGGGCTCAAGAGATCCTCCACTATGGCCTCCCAAAATGCTGGGATTATAGGCATGAGCCGTCAAGCCCAGCCAGATCTCTTTAAGTGAAATGTTGTAGGCCGGGCGCGGTGGCTCAAGCCTGTAATCCCAGCACTTTGGGAGGCCGAGACGGGCGGATCACGAGGTCAGGAGATTGAGACCATCCTGGCTAACACAGTGAAACCCCGTCTCTACTAACAATACAAAAAACTAGCCGGGCGAGGTGGCGGGCGCCTGTAGTCCCAGCTACTTGGGAGGCTGAGGCAGGAGAATGGCGGGAACCCAGGAGGCGGAGCTTGCAGTGAGCTAAGATCCGGCCACTGCACTCCAGCCTGGGCCACAGAGCGAGACTCCGTCTCAAAAAAAAAAAAAAGAAATGTTGTAGGGGGCCCCAAAGTTAACCTAATTAATGAAGACAGGAGAAGAAGTAAGTCAAGGAATACACAAAAGAAAACAAGGAATGACAAGAAAGCAAATAGATCAGAGAATTGAGAGAGGAAAGATACAGTCTCAGCAGCCATTGGTGGAGACTGAGCATAGCTGCTCAGAACCGAATGCTGCTTTAAGATTAAGGAAAGTTGAGAACTAAGAAAAGATTTAAATTGGACTGTGGCATTAGCATTAACTATTTTAAGCACTTGGCCAGGCAGGGTGGCTCACACCTGTAATCCCAGCACTTTGGGAGGCCAAGGCCAGCGGATCACTTAAGGCCAGGAGTTCAAGACCAGCTTGGCCAATACAGTGAAACCCCGTCTCTACTAAAAATACAAAAAATTAGCCGAGCGTGGTGGCACGCGCCTATAGTCCCAGCTGCTTGGGAGGTGGAGGTTGCAGTGAGCTGAGATTGTGCCACTGCACTCCAGCCTGGGCAACAAAGTGAGACTCTGTCTCAAAAAAAAAAAAAAAAAAACACTTCTTTGAGGTAACTTTGATTATAGCTGAAATACAGGGAATTTTACTAAAGGACAAAAGGACAAATAACTTCCCTCCATTAGCTTGTTTCAGATTCTGGCATACTGGTAAATAAAAACTAGAATCTTGCAGGCTAACCTTGCACATATGTATGAAAGACAGTCAGAATTCCAGCCCGGCTTTCTCAAAACTAGGGCAGCATTTTTTTAACTTGTACCTACTCTCTTCTCCCAGGTTATGTTAAAATATGCCTTGGGTCAGGATGATAGATGCCTGTTTTTTTCTGGAGATTCCTACATGTTCAGTCACTCAATATCAAATTGACGATTAATAAAATGGTTGTCATTTCCTCTATCATCAGCATATGACCACAGAAAGATGACAAATTTTTAGATAACCTGACCAACCCATATATGATTAAACTGACATGTTTCCTTACTAAAATAAAATACTTACTTTAGGTCTTCACTGCTTTTATCCCCTCTAATGTGAAAAGAGCCTCAAAGTGATCTTCTAAGACACAAAAGAGGACTTAAACAGTGTCATTCGTCACTTGCTTTATTCAGACATTCGAGTGTACCTCTTTCGCCACAGGGCTAGAGGTGGTCTACTCTGTACATACATTTCACAGTAAAGAAAAATTCTGTCATTCCCCAACTCTATGACCAAGGAAAACTTTTAGGATTTCTTTAATTTGTAGCAGAGACACAGTGGCCTAGCCAATCAGCAGTGCTATAAACAGTATGCCAGTTTCCCACCCCCACCCTTTTTTTCCTCTTTTTTAAAGCTTCAAACGTTTAAATAAGACCTTATTTAAACTTAAAATAAGACTTATTTTAAGTCTTATTTAAGATCAGTAAGACTTATTTTAAGTCTTATTTAAGATCAATAAGACTTATTTTAAGTCTTATTTAAGATCAATAAGACTTAAAAATTTCCTCATTTCAAGAGAAATATGATGCCCCACATGTTAATTTATATTAAAAACTAAAAATAAATAATGAGATTCTTAAACAAGGATATCTTTAAATAGGTAATGATTAGACCAGCCTGTGAGTGAAATGAGAGATTATCGCTTCTCCCTGGAAATGTCTTTGAGGCTCAGACAATTCAGTAGTTTTTAAAAGGCCCCAACTCACACATCTCAGGTGAAAAGTATAGGCAATGGGCAACACACAAGACGCTAATGACTTGGCTTCTGATAAATTGAAACAAACATTTGGTGGCCCAGCCTAATGAATGACAGCATGAAACTAGATGTTTAACATAAGTTTTGACATTACATATAGATCCCCAACCCTAAGTTACTTTGGAGGGAAGCCATGAGAGGCTGGATCAGTCCTCGAGCCTCAGCTAAGGATGAATCCTATTTCTTCCCAGTGCAAAACAACAAATGCACCTGTAAGGTGGAGTCAGCAAGGAGAGTTCCCCTCTTACTTTGAAGCAAGAGATGGAAAAAGTCAGAAAGATTTCTAGATAAAATTGGGAAACACAAAAGGCAAAGTAAAACTTTAAACAGGCCTCACAACAATCAGCTGGAATTATTATTTAAAAAAAAAAATACAATTCATGGATGGGCAAAGAAAGGAAACAATGCAGAGGCCTTTGGACTTCAAGGGAAAGCCCATCAGGATTCTCTGAGATTCTCAGCTGAGAGTGAGTTCTCTCTCCATGCAGGATTCTGCATCATGTGTATCCCAAAAGGAGTTCTACGTGGAGGTCATCCATCTTCTTCCCTGCAGCTCTTGGCTGAGCAGAGACAGACAGACAGACACACACACACACACACACACACACACACACACACACACCCCACAAATACACACACACACACACACACACACACAACAACAATACACAGACAGACACACACACACACACTCCACCAATCCACAGACAGACACACACACACACACTCCACCAATCCACCAAACTGCAGCTGTAGCTTCTTTTCTGACCCACACTCCCCTGGCTCTCCACTTTTAGGCACAGTCTTTGGTCTTTATCGCCAGGCCCGATTCAGGAGCTTCACCTGTGCTAGTCTCTTAGTGATCATGGTGGCAAACACCAGGCCAAAGAGGACGCTGCTGATTAACACGTAGTCATAGTCATCCTTCAGAACGTCAAACTGCTTAGATGGGTAGACTCGAGTTTGGTAAATGTCCAAACCATAGGCCACAACCTGGAAGGCAGATGGAATAAGAATTAGGGAAGAAACAACCAACGATCCACCAAGGGTGAAACAGGGCAGCTGTGGGCCCTACTCACCAAACAAGTGGACTCCAGGCCCGAGGGAGCTGTGTAGATACCTCGCATTCGAGAAACCGTCTGGTTATAGTTGATGAATCGCTCTGCGTGTATCTGTACATCTGGAGAATACGGGATTAGGTTCTCCTCTCTGCAAAACACCAGCCGGGACAGGCAGTCTGAGCACTGCTGTAAAGGGATCTCTTGGCTGCCCTTCCTGAGTCCTGGAAGGTTTCCAGGCTACATATCTAGCCTCAAATCTCCTAGGAGGTCTGCTTGCATTAGGTAGTTAAAAATTTAGCAGCTGAATGTTAGGAAGGACTACAAGAAAGGAAGGTCTCTGGAGAGTAAGACTGAGATCTAGATTCCTACTTTGTTCTAAATCTGAAAAGAAAGGACATACAGATGACTGGCATTTCACACCACAAGAGGAAAGCCGACCATTTTAAAACCAACACACTGAACCACTAAGCTAATTCCTGTTCTCCACTCCAGGGTGCCTCTTGGTCCCCATTTCTTTGAAACCTGATTATCATCCTGTGTCTTCCTAGTTTTAACCTCCTGTCTCTCATATACTTCTCTCCATTCCTCATGCCCCTAGATAAAGAAATTGAGGATGGAGGTAAGAAAACCTGACAGGATGGTGGCTGTTAATACAACAGTACCAACAGTGAACAAGTTACTGGCTTGCCCACATGATCTGGCCCGAATTACCTCAGTGATCTCATTTCCTAGCGTTGCCCTCTACGAACTCACCAGACACGATCTCAGGGGATTTGCATTGCCTGTTCCCTCTGCCTAGAAAGTTATTCCTCAGGTATCTACACAGCTAGCTCCTTCACCTTCTTCAGGCCTTCACTCAAAATGCACCTTCTCAAAGGGGCTTTCCCAGGCCACCTCTCAAATTATACCCAGGCACATCCCCATCCCCACTTCTAGCTCATTCCTGTTTTACTCTCCTTAGCATTTGAGTACCTAACATAGTATATATTTTACTTGTTTATCTTATTTATTTATTTATTGCCCATTTCCCAGCAGACTGTAAGCTCCATGACGGCAGGTGACTTTTTCAGACCTGCCCCCTGCTACATCCGCAGCCCCTAGCATAGCATGAAGGCACACGGAGACTGAGAACCAAGCTTAATCAGTGAGGTTAAGTTCCGTAAGGTCAGAGCCTTCAGCACCACCCACAAGGGTCTTACCTGCTTTGTTCTGTTGGGATCTCGGGGCGGCGGGGATCCAGCAAAGCCTTAGGAAGGGAAAGAATTGCTCCAGAAGGTAGTCCAACTACACAGGAAGAAGTGAATGTTCACACCGATCCAGTATCCAGTAAGGGCCAGTTACAAAAATGTCATTATTGCAGAAATTTAAACAAGAGTTTAAAACAAAAAAGTGGGTCAATGAGGCTCCCTTACATAGCCAAAAATAATAATCCAATAATATGCATAGGTCTGAATGAAGGTTCTCACTTTTGAAGACACTAGCTTCTTAACATTCTGAGATACCAGAAAATAAAGTTCTAGAATCAAGATATGGATAATGATGAAAGAGAAAAATGTAGAAGGCGACCTGGATTTCCTCATGCCCCCTCCCTCTAATACCTCCCCCAGCAGGGAGTCTCCTTCCCGTTGAGCAAACGCAGCTGTTTATGCAGCTGCGGTACAGTGGCCAGGGAAGACTGGAGGACCAAGCATGATCGATCATAGCACCAGTTTCAGTAATGGTGATTAAAGCTGATAAACTGCCTATAGGGCTGGCTTCTTCATATTTAAGAATACAATAGGCCAGGTGTGGTGGCTCATGTGTGTAATCCCAGCACTTTGGGCGGCCGAGGCAGGCAGATCACGAGGTCAGGAAATCGAGACCATCCTGGCTAACACGGTGAAACCCCATCTCTACTAAAAATACAAAAAATTAGCAGGGCATAGTGGCATGCGCCTGTAGTCCCAGCTACTCAGCAGACTGAGGCAGGAGAATCGCTTGAACCGGGGAGGCGGAAGTTGCAGTGAGCTGAGATCGTGCTACTACACTCCAGCCTGGGTGACAGAGCGAGCCTCCATCTCAAAAAAAAAAAAAAAAAAAGCAACAGTAATGCCAAGTGCCCATCAGATCTGAGTCCCAAACATCTTTGGTAAAATCAACTAAACACAGGAACCTGTTAACCACTGTGTCCTAAGTCCTGGGCTTAGGTTACATAAGGATAAGATTTTAGAGCTGGCATGGTGGTTCACATCTGTAATCCCAACACTTTGGGAGGCCGAGGCAGGTGGATCACTTGAGGTCAGGAGTTCAAGACCAGCCTGGCCAACATGGCAAAACCCTATCGCTACTAAAAATACAAAAAGTAGCCAGGCGTGGTGGTGGGTGCCTGTAATGCCAGCTACTTGGGAGGCTGAGGCAGGAGGATCACTTGAATCCAGGAGGCGGAGGTTGCAGTGAGCCAAGATCATGCCACTGCACTCCAGCCTGGGCAACAGACCCTGCCAGTTTCTGTAACCTGTCAGCACAGGCTAGCTATGTTAAGAATGCTATCAGGAACTGACTTTTTGAGCTAGGTGAAAATGCCAAATAGAGAGGTGGTATATCAGAAATGAGAACTAAAGGCCAGGCACAATGGCTCACACCTGTAATCCCAACACTTCGGGAAGCCAAGGCAGGAGAATCATCAGAGCCCAGGAGTTCTAGACCAGCCTCAGCAACATGGCAAAACCCCATCTCTACAAAAAAAAAATTGTTTTAATTAGCCAGGTGAGCTCAGGAGGTTGAGGCTGCAGTGAGCCATGATCACACCACTGTACTCCAGCCTGGGTGACAGAGTGAGACTCTGTCTCAAAAAAAAAAAAAAAGATGAGGACTAAGAGAGAAGTGGTCACCTTCATAGGTGGCAAAGATGAACTAATAAACTTCTTCCACTGATATATAGCCCTCCTCACCACCTTTCCCTTACAGGTGGTTCAGTGGGGCTCTGCCAGCAATGTGTCCCTTGCTCTGTCCTTCAGTGTGGTTGCCCAAGGGAACCCAGCCATCCCAGAGGCTCCCCATGCACTCACTCAGCAGGTGTCGGCTGGTGATGCCCCGCTCGGTGATGGTGGCCTCCATGGCACTGATGGAGGATGGGAAGATATAGGACTGCTGGAGGACCTGGGGCAGCTGGGGGCGGTCCAGGGAGCTGAAGGCAGTGGCGTTGTATTGCTCGGTGCCCTCATAGAGCTCCAGTACGGTAAACTCGTTGCGCCGAGCCTTGGTGTTCCAATACTGGTACTGCAGGGATAGGAGGAGGCAGCTCAGGGCTTCCCAGCCGCTTCAACTGGAAAGGGAAATTGCACTGCAAGGCACCTTTCTAATTAGCTACAGATCCACGAAGGAAAACCATCAACTAGCACCTCACTGTTCTTCCTTACTACCAAGTTTACTAACTTGCAAAGTATTTTTATCTAAGCTATCCAAAGTTCACCACAAAACAAAGGAAATTCTCAAGATTCTTAGAAGCCATAATAGTAACTAACCTTTGAATCATTACTAAGTGCCAGGCATTGTTCTTTGCTAGACTGAAGGTGACTGTTATTATCCCTATTTTACCAATGATGCAACACAGAGCGCATACATAACTAGTTCGAGGTTATACAGTCAGGAAATGAAAGAGGTAGGATCAAACCTAGGCAGTCTGATTCCTGAGCCTAGCGCCCTAACCAGCACACTTTGCTGCCATCCAGGAAATTTGAGATCCTAAGAAAACCAAAGCAGCAACTGGGTTTCTGGAAAGGACTTAGGAAGCAGGGAGACCTCTGGAGCTACCTTGTGTCCCTGGTAGTGACTGCTTACCACCACCCAGTTCTCTGAATGCACGATATGGACAGGGCCCTTGGCTTTCTTCTGCACAGAGGAGTGGATGATACGCCCAGTGACGCCATCAATGAGGAAGATGCCAATAAAGGTGCGCTCATGGTGCGTGTCTGTGCTTTCCGTCACCACGGCCAGCAGGTTGGGGTTCAGGCTCTGGAGAAAGAGAGAAAAGCTCCCTTAGAACCACGATGACTCATCACACACTCCATTCCTGTGCTGTAAGACCAACCTGGAGCTCTCCAGCCTGGCAGAGGAATCAGGGTTTCTGGTGAAAAGAGCTTCCTGTTTGGAGTTTCTCATCACTGCACTTGTTTTATGTGCATTGGGTACTGGGTGCCATGCCAGTTACCTTGTATTTTATCTAATCCCTTAAACAATCTTGCAGAGTAGCTATTATGGTCCACATTTTGCAGAAAAGTCTCAAAGTAGTTAAGCAGCTTCTCAAGTCTCAGATAGCATATAGTAACCCTAGATAAAATCCAGGTCTGCCCACTCATTGACCTAGGGACAAATGCTGCAGTGATATTTTTCTTCTCAGGGTCACCACCGCCCTCCCCATCGCTAAATCCAGTGGCTAAGTCTTGGCCCTCACCTTACTTGACCCACTAGTACCACGTGACGCAGGTGATCACTACCTCCCTGTGACATTTTCCACCTGGATTCCAGAACATCCCTGCCCAGCACTCCTTCTACCTTACTGGCCTCTCCTTCTCAGACTCTTTTGGAGGTTCTTCCACATCTCCCCAGTTTCTTCATGGTGGAACACACCAGGAAGCTCTCAAGCCTTGAGCATTTCCATCAAGCTCACCCTCGTGGTGGTCTATCTCAAGCCAATCTCATGGCTTGAACACCATTTATGGATGTTGGCAATGCCCAGTGTATGTATCCAAACCAGACACTCCTTTGAACTCCAGACTTCACTAAGAAACTATCTCAGTATCTTTTCTCAGATGTCTCATCTGAAACTTAACATGGCCCAAACTGAACTGTTCTAACCCCTGCCTAAAATCTGGTCCTGTCTCCTCCCCAGCCAGTGGCGACTCCATACATCAGTGGCTCGGACCTAAAGCCTCGAGTCATCCTTGACTCCTTTCTCTGTAACACACATATACTCGCTCTTGGCTCTACCTTCAGGTACCCAGAACCTGATCTCTTCTTCCCACCTCCGTGCTACCAGCCCAGCTCCAGCCACCATCAGCACCTGGATGATCCCATAGCCTAAATGGTCTGCTTTCCTCCTCACCCCTCTACAGTCTAATCTAGGTCAAATGAACCTGTGGAATCTCAAGTCACTGATGTCACTCCTCTGCTGAAAACTTCCCAGTGGCTCTTCACTGTGCTCCAAAGTGAAGGCCACGGTGGTGGCCTGTGATCTGGCCCTGTTGCCCTCTGCCTTCAGCAGGCCTGACATGTCTCCTCACTTATCATCTTCTAGTCACCTGGTCTTCCTTGCTGTTTCTCACACACACCAGGAGTGCTCTGACTTTTCTCTCTGGAAGGCTCTCCCCGCAGCTATCCACACGACTCACTTCCTCACTCAAGTCCACTCACTCCATGCCACTTTCTCACTAAGCCCCTCCTTAGCCACCCAATTTACACTGTACTCGCTTTCCCTCTTCCCGGCTTTATTTTTCTCTGTAGAACTGATCACTTTCTAATACACTATCTAATTTACCTATTTATTTTCTTTATTATTAGCCTCACCCAACTATGATGAAAGCCTCACAAGGTCAGGAAGTTTCGTCTATTTTGCCCATTTTATATCCCAGTGTGTAAATGAGTGCCTGCATCCAACTAGCACTCAAAAAATACTTGCTGTTGGCCGGGTGTGGTGGCTCACGCCTGTAATCCCAACACTTTGGGAGGCCAGGATGGGAGGATTACTTGAACCCAGGAGTTCAAGACCAATCTGGACAACACAGCAAGACCTCATCTCTAAAGAAAATAAAATAACTGCCCGGGCACAGTGGCTCACACCTGTAATCTCAGCACTTCAGGAGGCCAAGGTGGGCAGATCATGAGGTCAAGAGATCAAGAACATCCTGGCCAACATGGTGAAACCCCATCTCTAAAAATACAAAATTTCGCTGGGCATGGTGGCACACGCTTGTAGTCCCAGCTACTCGGGAGGCTGAGGCAGGAGAATCGCTTGAACCTGGGACGTGGAGGCTGCAGTGAGCCGAGATCGTGCTACTGCACTCCAGCCTGGTGACAGAGTGAGACTCCATCTCAAAACAAAAAGAAAAAAGAAAAGAAAGAAAATAAAATAAGCCATGGTGACATGCACCTGTTGTCCCAGCTGCTCAGGAGGCTGAGATGGGAGAACTGCTTCAGCCCGGGAGGTCAAAGCTTCAGTGAACTGTGATCGCACCACTGCACCCCATTATACTGGGGAAAATGGAACCTCAGACAGCCTAAGAGAGAAACAGCTAGGCCATGGCAGAGCCACGTCTTAACTTGACAGTCAAACTGGAGGCTTGCACTGTGTTGCACTGGATCATGCTTAGTGATCCAGCTTTACCATCAAGTTCCGTGATCTCGCTACTCTAGTCTATGACACCCCCTCCAACTCAATCTCTACTCAGTCTCTCCTGTACCAGAGGGTGTAATTAATGTGCATTACTACTGTGATTACATTCTCTCCCACAACAGTTTTGCAGCCCACTAGTCACCTCAATCTCCCTCTCTTTAACACTAACTAGAGTGTTGAATCACAGAGATGGAGTTTCTGATGGCTCGACTATGGTTTAACCCCAGAATGCTCTGTCAGTACTACCACTAGTAATAAGAGCTGGGCTAGGCACAGTGGCTCAAGTCTCTAATCCCAACACTTTGGGAGGCTGAGGTAAGAGAACTGCTTGAGGCCAGGAGATAGAGACCAGCCTAGGCAACATAGTGAGACCCTGTCAATACAAAAATAAGAAATTTTAAAACAGCTTTTTTTTTTTTTTTTTTTTGAAGACAGGGTTTCACTATGTTCCATTCTACAAAAAATAAAAAGTTAAAAAAAAAATTTTGTTTTGTTTGTTTGGAGACAGGGTCTCACTCTGTCATCCAGACTGGAGTGCAGTGGCACAACTGCAGCTCACTGTAGCCTCGACCTCCCCAGGTTCAGGTGATCCTCCTACCTCAGCCTCCCGAGTAGCTGAGACTACAGGCATGCACCACCATGCCCAGCTAATTGTATTTTTTTTACTTTTTTTGCGGGGGTAAAGACAAGGTTTCAGCCATGTTGCCCAAGCTGGTCTCAAACTCTTGGACTCAAGTAATCCACCCGCCTCGACCTCTCAAAATGCTGGGATTACTGGCATGAGCCACCAAGCCCAGCCTTTTTTTAAAAAATTAACATGGCATATGCCTATGGTCCAGACTACTTGGGAGACCGAGGTGAAAGGATCGTGTAAGCCCAGGGGGATGACGGAGCTGCAGTGAGCCATGGCTGCATCACTGCCCTCCAGCCTGGGCAACAAGTAAGACTCTGTCTCAGGAAACAAAACAAAAAGGTCCAAAAAATAAGAGCTAACATCTGTTGCTTACTTACCATATGCTAGGCACTGGGCTAGGCATGAATATCTCATGTGATCATCACAACAAGCCTAGGAAGAGGGTATATTATTATCCCCACTTCACAAACAAAAATTAAGGCTCAAAGGGATTAAATGACTTACTCAACGTCATATATCTACCAAGTCCTACAGCCAGACTTGAAGCCCTTGTTTTCCTAATTCAAAAGCCCTTGCTGTATACCAGACAGCTGGCTGTATATACCTTGTAGAGCACACTGCGGTCCCCCATCACACGGCCCTGGGAATGAACATGCTCACTGCTGCGTTTCCCCTTCACCTTGACGATCCGCTGTACTTCCGGGGGAATGGTCAGCTCCCAACTCAGCTCAGTGGTGAGATCCTAGGGCAGGGACAAAAAAGCCTGTAATCAGGAGGGTACACAAAGAACTGAAACAGCTGAAGTTAGACCCATCCTACAGTTCATTATTTGAGGCCTTTGTGCAGGAAGGAACAGAGATCAGAACTAGAAAAATGAGCCAGGAGCAGTGGCTCATACTTGTAATCCCAACACTTAGGAGGCCAAGGCGGGCGGATCACTTGAGGTCAGGAGTTCAAGACCAGCCTGGCCAACATAGCCAAACCCCATCTCTGCTTACAAAAAATTAGCCAGATGTGGTGGCGGGCACCTATAATCCTGGCCACTCAGGAGGCTGAGGCAGAGGCTGCAGTGAGCTGAGATCACGCCACTGCACTCCAGCCTGGGTGATACAGCAAGACTCAAAAATAAAACAAACTAGAAAAATGGCAATAGAGATCTAGTTTATGAAAAAATTTCAGAACTCTCGGTTTGATTAAGATAGATACTAGACCAGGTACAGTGGGTCACACCTGTAATCCCAGCACTTTGGGAGGCCGAGGCGGGTGGATCACCTGAGGTCAGGAGTTTGAGACCAGCCTGACCAACATGGAGAAACCCCATCTCCACTAAAAATAAAAAATTAGCCAGGCATGGTGGCGCATGCCTGTAATCCCAGCTACTCAGGAGGCTGAGGCAGGAGAATTAATTGCTTGAACCCAGCAGGCAGAGGTTGCAGTGAGCCAAGACTACGCCACTGCACTGCAGCCTGGGCAACTCTGGCTCAAAAAAAAAAAAAAAAGATAGATAATAAAGCCAGTAGGAAAGGAGGCGAATGCTCAGTAGTATCCCGTTGTTTATCTGAGTAGGAAATATGCAAGGAAAATTTACCATTTATTACTAAACTCCAAGATGCTCATATACTAGGGCCAGCAGTAAATGTCTAAGCTAACAGGGACCTCAAAACATTTCGTGTATGATTCTTTATGGTCATAGGAAACCAACCAATAAACACTCATGGTTAAATATATTATTATACATCCGTCCTGTGGAATTATGCGGAGCCCCTGGGCGTGGAGACAGGAGGTAGTTACTGGCAAACGGCAAAAGGGCCTTCTAGGAGCTAGTGCTGTTGTTTCCTGATACGATTACCAGGCACACAAGTGTATTCCCTTAGTGAGGGCTCACTGAGCCATACCTCATGATTTTGCACTTTTGTCAATATTTTTCTGTAATAGAAAACTGAAGTTGACAAAACAATGAGGTAGAAAACCCATTAAATGAAAAAAGCAAATTTCATAAGAATAAATATAGGTCAATTCCATGTGAGTAAGAAAAAAAAAAAAAAAAAACGGG
>NW_012114253.1:3147020-3185087 GCF_000951035.1 Colobus angolensis palliatus | reverse complement strand
TGTAGCCTGGGTGACAGAGTGATACTGTGTCTCAAAAAAAAAAAAAAAAAAAAGTATGAGCCACACATGTGGTGTGTCCACACAGCTGTTGATATGGAATTGTAAATACACAAGGACAGTGGAAAGAGGCACAGCAAACTGCTGACAGGCTTTCCACCTGGGGAGGGGAAGACCGCTGGAAAGGGGGCTACAAGGGTCTGTTCACATTTTGCTTGTTCACCTCTCTGTATCAATGGACTCTTTTACAATGAGAATATACTCATGTATTACCTAAATTTTTAAAATAATAAAAGTTATTAATAATAAGACTTCATTGCCACAACCTTCTTTGAAAACATGAGAACTCACTAAAACATCCCGAGAAGAAGGTCACCAAGTGAGGGCAAAGGCAGTACACTCCCTTGTGGTCCAGGACTCGCGCGCACACCTGGCCCACTTCCCACAGACAGCTCTGCCTCCTTTGTCTTCCTTTGTCATTGTTCACTCAGATGATGTCCTCAAGACTCCAGATTCATGACACCCACACTCCAGTTCACTCCCCTGAATCTACAAAACTGTCTCTTTCAAGGTCCTCATTTTATTAACTTGGAAGGACAATTTTTTTTTTTCATTCACAAGGGTAAAGAATGTGTCTCCTGGGCAGACCATTTCCAGTGCCGTTTATGCTAAGGTTAGCTGTTACAAATGTCACCAAAGGGCACTGCATTTTCAAAACAACAGCATCTCCAACTCAGATGGCATTTACCATGTGCCAGGCAGTTTTATGTGATTTATGTGTTGAATTCTCACAACAACCTTTTGAGACAGGTATTTATCACCTTATTTTACAGCTAAGAAAACAGAAGGCCAGAGTCCAAGGTCACAAAGTTAGTAAGTGACAAACCTAGGCTTCAAATCCAGCAAATTGGGTCTAAGCTCTTAAATTCTTTGCCTCTCAAAAGGCCTTACAGGACAGGATGGGAGAGCTGTTTGTGAGGGCACACCACAGAGTACTTCTCCAAACAGTCCTGCTAACAAGGCCATGCCAGTCCAGAGCTGGACTTCAGAGCCAGCTTGTATCACTGTTTACAAGAGTTGGTCTCAAGTATGTGAGGATTAAAGCAAACTGACCCCCTTTCTAGAAATAAAATTCAAAGCACACATTCTATCATGAGTTGGTCAACATCATCTTCATATAAAAGTACAACTTATTACTCAACCCACATTCCTACCTTCTACTCTCCCAAGAATGGAAAAAAAGTCCCATCTCTCCGCTATAGAAAAAGAATGTGGCCGGGTACAGTGGCTCGTGCCTGTAATCCCAGCACTTTGGGAGGCTGAGGCAGGTGGATCACAAGGTCAAGAGTTTGAGACCATCCTGGCCAACACAGTGAAGCCCCATGTCTACTAAAAATAGAAAAAATTAGCCGGGCGTGGTGGCGCATGCCTGTAATCCCACCTACTTGGGTGGCTGAGGCAGGAAAATCGCTTGAACCCAGGAGGTGGAGGTTGCAGTGAGCCGAGATCGCGCCACTGCACTCCAGCCCGGGCGACAGTGCGAGACTCCGTCTCAAAAAAAAAGAAAAAGAATGTGGAATGAAAGCTCCATAAGGGCAGAGATTAGGTCTACTGTGCACCACTCTGTCCACAGCACCTAGAACCATACCTGCCATGTAGTAGCTGCCCAACAAACATGAACAAATGATTGACTTTGTAACAGACATCAGGATTACGCTAATCTAAGTTTACAGTAGAATGAGTAGCATAATTCACTTCTTAGCCAAATGGCCAGGAAACACCCGCATCTCATCCACAAAGGGTCATGCCAGGACACGCCTTCCCACCTTTCGAAGCCGATATCCACATAGCCGTCCCTGCTCCGCATCCACCAAATAGAAGAAAATGGAAGGGGCAAGCTCATGCAGCTGTCGCAAGACATTCCGAGTGGCTGGAAAAGCTGTGACCTTGAAAAACCCAGAGAGCCCAAGGAAAGAGTTAGGAAATTTCCCCATCAAAGAGAGCCTTAAGAATAAAACAGCAAATCTTAAAAGAATTCGAGTCTAGTGAACTCAGTTTAGGGTTTACATTCAGTTCTGTTAAGAACCTGAATTTTCACAACTGTAGACACAGCCATCATTTCTCTTCAGGATGGCCTCAGAGCCCAAACATGTGCTGGGTGCAGAGAGTACTCCATCTCTGGGCTGCTGTGTTTGACCACTTGGCCCCAAACCCGACTCCACTAGCATGTTCTCCATCCCCTCTGAACACAGTACCTTGTATTCATCATCGATCAACAGCAACACCTTGGCGTAGTCTTGATCCATGACTGGGAGAAGCAAGGACTGCAAGATGGGGCGCTTCAGCACTGGGGGAGCCACCTGACTCCACTTCCCAAAAATGGGATTGAAGACATACAGAGAACTCATTCCCGACTCCTAAAATGAGCAAACTGTCAGGCTCCACCAACAAGAAAAGACTGCAAATCCTAGGGATAGACCTGAAGAGCTGGGACTCCAGCTTAGCAACTGTGGGGGTTCCCTAGTCTTTGCCCTCTTTGTGGAAAATAAGTTCTTGGCTGTAGGTGAATAGTCCCCTAGGCTAACGTCACAAAGGAAAACATCAAACTGTCTCTGCCAGTTCTTTTTTGTTTGAGACAGGGTCTCACTCTATCACCCATGCTGGAAGTGCAGTGGCATGATCAAGGTTCACTGCAACCTCTACCTCCTAGGTTCAAGCGATCCTCCCACCTCAGCCTCCCAAGTAGCTGGGACTACAGGCACAAACCACCACACGTGGCTAATTCTGTTTTTATTTTTTGTAGAGATGGGGTTTCACCATGTTGCCCAGGCTGGTCTCGAACTCCTGGACTCAAGCAATCCACCCTCCTTAGCCTCCCAAAGTGCTGAGATTATAGGTGTGAGCCACTGCCTGGCTGCTCCGCCAGTTCTAACCAAGAACCAATAAAAAAACCAAGTAACAATTCAGCAACCTGGCCAGGCGTGGTGGTTCTCACCTGTAATCCCAGCACTTTGGGAGGCTGAGGCGGGTGGATCACCTGAGGTCAGGAGTTTGAGACCAGCCTGGCCAACATGGTGAGACCCCGTCTCTACTAAACATACAAAAATCAGCCAGGCATGATGGCATGCGCCTGTAATCCCAGCTACTTGGGAGGCTGAGGCACAAGAATCGCTTGAAACTGGGAGGTGGAGGCTGCAGTGAGCCAAAATCGCATCAGGCAGCCATTCCAAGCAAGTGTCTACCAAGCCCACCTTCTGTGCTAGAATGAATACACAAAAATCCATTCTAATTCTGGGAAGACACAAAAATATCTTTGTGTCCTGCTCTTCCTCAAAGAGAGAAGAGAAAATAGCCACTCAGCTACTAACAGCCAATGCTTAGAAAAGAGGAGAGCTGGCTCCCTATGTAGCTGGTGAAGTCACACCCACTTTCTAAACAATTCCACATCAGTGCTGGCTGGTTCCTTCACCCAGGCATGAAACTAGAAGAAACAAGAGTTCTAACCCTTGAATGTGCCTCATTAACTCACATAATTCCAAGGGCCTAGGAGCAATTTAAGTTACAAAATAGCAAAAAAAGCCACTCTGAGTCTGGCTCAAGTTATAGCTGGATGCCTCACCTTGTCCTTCACCAGCAGGGTACACTGTGGGGGGTGGGGAAAATGAGCAGTAGTTCTCTGGACCATCAGTTTAAAGGAGGAGTCTGGCTTGACACTGGGTAGATACTGTTTCCACAGGATGGTGCCAGAGCTGCTCTCAATGCCAAAAAGCTGCAAGATAAACAAATACTTGGCTCACTACTAGAAAAAGAAACCGAAGAACTGAGTCTGTCCTTGAAAACTAGAACCAGTGTCATCCCCCACCAAAGGCTTTTTGTTCCTCACCCTCAGAACTTGAAAAGGTTCAGTAACTGGAGTCTAAACCACACTCACCTTGCCTGAGGCTGTTACCATCACCATCATCTTCTGGAGGTTGAATTCATCTCTGGCCAGGGTGTCAATGTTGATCTCATTCTTAATCTGACTTCGGGGCTTCCGAGCATCATAAAACATTTTCCAGAGGTGGGAAGTCCATGCTTGCAGCAGGATAAGCTGAGACGAGAGGCGTTTCAGGAACATCCCCAGCAAGCCATCTTGTGTAAAGGAAAAGTAACACACTCTACATCAGACTAGGGGTCCAGAAGGAGGTACATGCTTTTCCTAATGAGGAATCTCTGCCTCTCCTATGGAGTGGTGAAGTCCACACTCTAGGCCACAAGCCCAAAGGGCAGTCCTATATCTGATGCCAACAGTCTCACACTCAGGTAAGGCTCAGGCAGGAGCTTCTAAAAACTACTTAACTGGCTCTTACAACTAAACCCAGCTGGAATCTTGGAATAGACTAGGAGGTCAGGGATTAGACATGCAGGAGGCAGCCATGCTGTGAATGTCTCCACCATAGCCCCACATCCAAGATGCCAGAGGAAGGTTTCTGGGTGCCATGACAAAGCCAGAAGAGGTATGAGTGTGGGGGTGGAGGGTGCAGGTCAATGAATGTGTATCATGAGCAGGTACTTCCATCTCCCACTGCTTCATTCCTACTTTGTCAACTGTTTAACCTGCACTCAACAGACATACTTGCAACGAGTTCCCAGGACCATCATTCACTCTTCCCCTGATTCCATCAGTGAAGCCACTGCCCTCCAGATCTCCTCATTGGAGACCACAGATTTGGAAACAGATGCAAGGAAGCAAGGTAAAGAGCATGGTCTCTGGAATCTGCCAGGCCCAAATTAAGATCCCAGCTTCACCACTCACTATGGGGCAACCTTGAGAAAGGTACTTCACCTTTTTGCTTCCGGTTCCTCATCTGTAAAGGGGCATGTAACCCACTGGACTGTTGGAAAGTTACATCATACGACGTACATCAAGGATTTAGCGTGGTGCCTGGTACATGGTGAGCACTTACTAAAAAAGGAGCAGAACCTCTGCTGATCTTATTTTCCACCCACCTCTGCTCAAGGAAGAGAAGTGAGAAGCAACAGGACAAGTCACAAGCATGGCAGTCAACACACACACACACACACACACACACACACACCCCAAGGATGTACCTCATTGGTCCAAGCTAGGAAGAAAAACAATTAACCAAAAGCTAGCCATGTGAGCAGGCAACGAGCAACAAGGCAGCAAGAAGCAGGTTTTACCTTGAATCGCTGGATCCAGGCAGCAGAAATAAACAGTAAAGTCAAATTAATCCTCAGCTTAAGAACATGTGCATTGCCTAGCAGAGTGCCTGATCCACAGCAGGCCCTCAATAGCTATCCGGTGGAGAGTTGGATGAATGGACAGAAGAGAGAGGGTGGGGGGCAGGACTGAATCAGAGCAGAGTGAATCAAGTTCATCCAGGCAGTTGGGACCATGGCCAGCTTTAGAGGGCACTGGGCTATTTCCACACTACCCAGATCAACCCAATCGTGTCTCCAGACAGATGTGGCTGCTGCTTTAGGGACAATGAGTATACAGTGCCTGGTAAATTTTTAGTACACAGGCAACGGTAGCTATTACTATACCAAGTTAAGACTTTATTCCCCCCCAGGCGCAGTGGCTCACGCCTGTAATCCCAACACTTTGGGAGGCCAAGGTGGGCAGATCATGAGGTCAGGAGTTCAAGACCAGCCTGACCAACATGGTGAAACCCCGTCTCTACTAAAAATACAAAAATTAACCGGGCGTGGTGGCGCACACCTGTAAACCCAGCTACTCAGGAGGCTGTGGCAGGAGAACTGCTTAAACCCGGGAGACGGAGATGGCAGTGAGCCAAGACTGCGGCACTACACTCCAGCCTGGGTGACAGAGCAAGACTCTGTCTCAAAAAAAGAAAAAAAAAAAAGACTTTTTTCCCTCAGCTTTCCCTAGAAGGATTCACAGTTCGTTCTTTCACAGACAAGAACGGTTTCATAAACCATATGGCCACAAATGCACTGGAACATCATCACAGAGCTCGTTCAGAAAAGACTAGCAATCCGCCAAGCCCAGGAAGCCGGAGATGCATGACACGGTGTCTCTTGTGGTCATTTCCAGACTGACCCCTCCAGCAACTCTGCAGCTCCAACCTCTTAGGTTCATACCTGCCTTTTTGCCAAATTCTCCTTCCAGCTCGGCCTGTGCCCCAGTCAGGGGGAGGTCCACCATCTCTAGGCACACCACTTCTGCCAGGGACTCCTCACGGCTCCAAAGCACCACCTTTCCTCCTACAGGAAACATTTTTACAAAGCTAAGCCTGGAGCTGGGCACAGCGGCTCATGCCTGTAATCCCAGCACTCTGGGAGGCCAAGGTGGGTGAATCTCTTGAGCCCAGGAATTTGAGATCAGCCTGGACAACAGGGCAAAACCTTATCTCAACAAAAAATAAATATCAGGGCCAGACGAGGTGGCTCACGCCTATAATCCCAGCACTTTGGGAGGCCGAGGGAGGCAGATCACAAGGTCAGGAGATCGAGACCATCCTGGCTAACATGGTGAAAGCCCATCTCTGCTAAAAATATAAAAAGTTAGCTGAGCGTGGTGGTGGGCACCTGTAGTCCCACCTACTCAGGAGGCTGAGGCAGGAGAATGGCGTGAACCCAGAAAGTGGAGCTTGCAGTGAGCCAAGATCACGCCACTGCACTCCAGCCTGGGCAACAGAGCGAGACTCCATCTCAAAAAATAAATAAATAAATAAAAATATCAAAAAATTAGCCAGGCATGGTGGCAAGCGCCTGTAGTCACAGCTACTTGGGAGGCTGAGGTGGGAAGATCACTTGATCTCGGGAGATTGAGGTTACAGTGAGGCCATGATTGTGCCACTGCACTCCAGACTGGGCAACAGTGAGACCCTGTCTCAAAAAAAAAAAAGCTAAGGCTGCCTCCCAGATGTTCTAAAGAGACTCTTCTCGCTGACTCAGGATTACTACAAGCTCTTGCATAAAAGGAGAAATGGCAGAGCAAGGGGCTGGAATCAATAGGTCAAGGGAGGAAAGTTATGTATCCCACCAAGAAGGCCAAGTTATTCTTCAAAAGCAGGTGACAAGGGCCGGGCGTGGTGGCTCACACCTGTAATCCCAGCACTTTGGGAGGCCAAGGCAGGCAGATCACCTGAGGTTAGGAGCTCGAGATCAGCCTGGACCAACGTGGTGAAACCCTGTCTCTTACTAAAAATACAAAATTAGCCAGGTGTGGTGGCACGCGCCTGTAATCCCAGTTACTCGGGAGACTGAGGCAGAAGAATCACTTGAACCAGGACACAGAAGTTGCACAGAGCTGAGATTACACCATTCCACTCCAGTCTGGGCAACAAGAGCAAAACTGTCTCAAAAAAGAAAAAAAGAGCCGAGCACAGTGGCTCATGCCTATAATCCCAGCACTTTGGGAGGCCGAGGCAGGTGGGTCACCTGAGGTCAGGAGTTTGAGACCAGCCTGACAAACATGGTGAAACCCCATCTCTACTAAAAATACAAAATTAGCCGGGCATGGTGGTGCATGCCTGTAATCCCAGCTACTTGGGAGGCTCAGGCAGGAGAATCACTTAAACCTGGACGCCAGAGGTTGCAGTGAGCTGAGATCACGCCACTGTACTCGAGTCTGAGCCACAAGAGCAAAACTCCATCTCAAAAAAAAAAAAAAAAAAAGCAGGTAACAGGCCAGGCACGGTGGCTCACACCTGTAATCCCAGCACTTTGGGAGGCTGAGGTAGGCGGATCACTTGAGGTCAGGAATTCGAGACCAGCCTGGCCAACATGGCGAAATCCTGTCTCTACTGAAAATACAAAAATTAGCTGGTCGTGATGGGGCGTGCCTGTAATCCCAGCTACTCAGGAGGCTGAGGCAGGAGAATTGCTTGAATCCGAAAGGTGGAAAATGCAGTGGGCCAAGATCATGCCACTGCACTCCAGCCTGGGCAAGAGAGCAAGACTCTATCTCAAATTTTAAAAATTTAAAAAATTTGAAAAAAAAAGCAGGTGACATTTGGCTGTGAACAAAACGCTCGGGGCACACTCCACTTGAATCTCTTCCAGAAACCTGCAGCCTCCCAAAAAACAGTCTGACTGGAACACATCGGAAGGCCTGGGGAAATAAAAAAAAATGGGTTGAATGAGGTCTACTTACCCAACTGCTGCAGGAAAAGTAGTAGATGATCCTCCGTCTGCACCAAAGCCCGGTAGCCCACTGAGTCATCCTTCTTCAAGAACACCTGGATATACAGCTATAAGCCACACAGTCAAGACCAATGTAGTCAGCAAGGATCCAAATGCCTCTGAGAGCACCAGACCCCAGGAGTCAAAGATTAGGACTTAACAGAGGCACAAGCCATGGCATTATTTGATACCTAAACAATGTAGCTATCATCTGGATGCCAGTAAGTGATACACATTCTTAGGTGCCAACACAATGATGCTGGGGTCTCCCAGATCTTTCTGTGGAGGAACATGAGTACTGCACGGGTACCATGCCATTCATCCATGTTCTAATCACACCCCACAAAGTGAGCGGGAGGCCGGCATTAGACTTTCTGCTTTAGAAACAAAGAAGCCACAGCCCAAGCAGCTGAGGTAAACAACCAAATGTACACAGAGGCAATACTGGGTAGTGACGAGTTCAGGCTGTGGGAGGTTAGACCTGAATCTGAACCCCAGCAACACCTCTTACTGGTTCCGTGACTCTGGCTATGGTACTCGATCCCAGCAGGCCACAGAATCGTTTTAAAACCAGGTCAGGAACAATCGCTTCACGGGAGTGTCCAGAGGATTAAATTAATTAATATGTAAGTTAAAAGCTTAGAACAGTGCCTGGTACACAATGACGAGCTGGCATAAATAATACCCGCCTTTACTGTGATTTCCAACAAGTCAGTGGCTCAGAGAGCATTAGAACACATGTTCAGAGAGCCTAATCCAAGCTCCATGGCTAAAACCTGGCCCTGAGGAAAGGAAGGCACGTGCTGAGAAGCCCACAGGACAGTCTGCAGAGAAAGGCTCTGCCTCACCCGCTCAGGCCGAGCGCCACTCTGTTCCAGGCTAAATGTAATTGTGGTATCCAGCAGCCGCCGACCTGTCTCCACGAGATACAGGTTAATGGTGTAGGTCTGATTGAAGCAAGCCAGAGAGTCCTAGGGGTACAGACAGCACAGGTCAACTAGAGGTATCCCCCGAAAGCAAAGCCCACCAAAGGAAGTCCAAGGATTGGGGCAAATACCCTAGAGAAGGAGCCAGGCCAGAAGGGGAAATATATGCAAAGGAAAATAAGAGAAAAGCAAGCCAAATGCTAAGGCAGAAATAAGGTGCCTGAGTAAATAAATGAAATTACAACTACCACACTTGTCTTGGAAGCCAGTACAGAGTAGCAGACTTCTGAAAGAGAGGTAGGGCTGAGCAAGGTAAGACTGAGCAAGACAGGAGGCAGGGAAACGCTGAGATGGAAGCCACAGCAGGAACCTATGTATGCCTCCAGCCAAGGGCTGACGCCTCCGCTTCAGGGTCACTGCACAGATTACTACTCAACTGTGCCAGCCGGGATCCCCAGAAAAATGGGGACGCAGAGGCCCAGAGGAGAAAGTGGCTAGGAACAGACTCTAGGCATTCTACCTCCTAATGTCCCGGTAAAATGAGATTAAGAGAAACATCATTTAATTTACAGTACTTAGGAAACCCCATTTGAAGCTGGGAACTCTAAGACCTGCTCCTAACCAAAGCTGTGCCCCCAACTCTCTTTGGTGGCCTCCTGTGTCTCTCGGTCTGGCATACTGCCCAATGCCACACCCTACCTTTGAACTAGACGTCTCCGGAAAGCTCCCCATTGACCCATCTTCAGAATTGCTAGGTTTCTGCTATGAGAAAGAGAAGGACAGGAGAAAATTCAGCCAAAGGGTCACTTCCCAGTCACTGAAATGACACTTTTGTTTTTGTCTTCTTAGCACTTGGGAGAAGGCAAAGCTCATTTCTCACCCCTGCCCACAAAGCCTATTCAACCCTTAATAGCCCCATATGAAAGTAAGGTCATCACATTAGGGTCTCGTTCCTGGGGAGAAATGGGGTGTACAGAAAGCTCTATAGGTGAGGCAAGACCTCACTTCTCAACAGCCTCCTGACCCCTAGGTTCAAACTGACCAGGCCAATGTGCCCAGACTTCTGATTTTCAGGGTTCCTGGCAGAGACCAGGAAGGAAAATCCCAAGTGCTGACTGTTGTTCTCAATACTCACCACTTCATTCCGACAGGCCATGACTGCAGCCACCGTCTTCTCCCCAGTGGTGGCAAAGCTCACTAGGGCAGTCTGGGGGAAAAGCAAGACATCAGCTCCTAAATGGGACCAGTACTAGCCAGCTGCCTTACAGAGGGTCACCTCTCCAGGGAAGGCCCTTGGCCTTAGAGTTGAAAGTGCTCCCCACTTTGGAGCAGAATGGTCAGGCATTGAAGAGCAGAGCGAGGCGCTAGTTGCATCTACAGCTGAAAACAGAACTCTCCCCTACCTCCAATGCAGGCACACGTCAACCTTAAGTCCCATGCTGCTTGCTCTTGCTATCTACGGGGAAGCTCTCATTTATGTCCCCATATTTCCTTTGGACTAAGGCAGGCACTGGTTTTGCTCTAAAGATCCTTTGTAATACTCAGGAGGAAATATACCATCTCTACTGCAAGGCTACCTACCCTCTCTCAAACCATTTAAGGGAAGGTGTCATCAGTCTTGGGCCTAAGAGCAAATGTTTCCAGGTTCAAAAGCACTGCCTAACATCCATGTCTTGGAGAGATGTCCTGAATCCCAGCAAACCATGTTGCCTGCAGTTACCTGTGGGAAGTTTTTAAGCAAACTCAGGGTGCCGTAATGGTACTGCAGCAGAGCATAGTGGCTTGGGGACAAGTGCAGGAAGAACTGGGCCCGGGAAGCGTCCACTGGGTTGGGCTGGGTGGGCAGGACCCGGGGTTGGAATCCACTTCCAAATTGTAAGTCGAGAGACTGGAAGGCAAGGAGGAGGAGGATTACAGCTGACAGCTGACGAGTCCCTGACCCATCCGAGGCTCACACCCTCTGCCCTACTTTACCAGGGGAAGTAACTGGGCCACGGCAGGTGGCTCCAAATGCTCCAGTTCAAATTCCCCAAAGGAGAAGGTGGCCAATTTCCCCTTATGCCAGTTCAGCCAGAGGCCTGAATGGCTTCCACTGCTCAGGAAGAGTCTGGGAGAAAGACCCTCTGGGGGAATCATGCCAAACTTTCTACTCCCCACAGGAAATGCCTCAGGCCAGAAGCAGCTGTGGCAGCCTCTCACTTGCAGCGGGATCTGTCTCAACTCCCATTCTGTCTCCAGAGCCAAAGTTTGGAGGGAACGTGAGCTCGGGTCAGGACACACCAGGACAGCCTCATCCACCACGCCACAGGCTCCGGACAGGTGCTGCAGCCATGGAGTTGAAACCCTGACCTACAGAAAAGTCATCGTTAACAGGAAGCTCGTGAAAGATTTTTACATTTCCCTCTCAGCCCAACAGCAGTATTGCTGCCAGCATCCCACTGGGGGTCCTAAGTTCAAGGGTTCTTCATGGTTGGTTCCACAGGAATTCTTCCTGTCCCCTGAAACCCCACCCTCCAACCTCCTGAGAGCCTCCAAAGGTGGAAAAAATATCAGGATTTCTGGTCACTGGAAAAATAAACCCGATAATTTTAAATACCTGACACTGCAGATCTGCACTTCTCTACCATATTTGTCATATGTGCTGTCCTACTGTGATTTCACAGCACCGTTAAGATACTTACAGCCAGGGACTAGATCTGCGTAATTTTTTAGCCACCCCAGGAGATAACACATGCAAATATGAGTACTTTAAATAGAGGCCTAATGGGAAGGCAGCTGGCAAGTGACGACAATGAGGGAGCATAAGTAGCTTTTGCATCTGCCCAGCCACGTTCCCTGTTCCCCAGTACAAAGAAATCTATTGAGTCCCCCGCCAACCCCACCTTATTCACAGGCTCCTGTCACCCTCCCGTACCTGCTGAACAATCTCTCCATCTTCCACATTAAACTTGACAACGTTCACATGGCTGAAAGGAACAACTCCGAGGGCCCACACCACCCCAGAGCCGTAAGAATACACCATCTGGTAGTGGATGCTGTCACTAAGAGAGGGAAGAAGAAACGGGAGCGTCAGCTTTAAACCCAGGACAGGATTATTCTCAGGGGCTGCCAGGCCTCAGCCAGATGTCACAAACTAGTAATTCCCAAATAGGTTTTGTTTGGCTCATACAGTTTGGGGGTTTTTGTTGTTGTTCTTAATTTGAATTAGTTGTCAACATTTAGAAGAGATTATACTTCACAGTCAGATTTCTAAATTTTCCTACAGTTAGAAGACGTGGCAACGCTAAGCCTAAATACAGAGTGCCAATCAGGTGGGTAAGGTTGCCCCCTCCAGTCAGGCCAGGCGCTCTGCAGCTCCCATCCAGCCAGTGTTGCTCATGGATATTTCATAACCCGCCTCATAGCATTTTCTTTGTTGTGTTTTTTCAGACAGTGTCTCACTCTGTCATCCAGGCTGGAGTGCAGTGGTGCAATCACGGCTCACTGCAGCCTCTACCTCCCGAGGCTCAGGTGATCCTCCCACCTCAGCCTCCCAAGTAGCTGGGATCACAAGCATGCACCACCATGCCTGGCTAATTTTTTGTATTTTTTGTAGAGATGGGGTTGCCCAGGCTGGTCTCGAACTCCCGAGCTCAAGTGATCCACCCAGCTCAGATTCCCAAAGTGCTGGGATTACAGGTGTGAGACACTGTGCCAGGCAAGAATTTGAAGTTTTGACTCCTGCTCTAAACTTTGAAAATGGCCACAGGGTGTCTAAGTAGATCCTTTTCTCTTGTTCCCTCCCTCCTGTTCCTTCCCAATTTCAATGCTTTCTACCAGCAGGAGCTTGAGAAACCATTTCATACTCACTCAGCCTACCCTGGGCTCTTCTTGAGTTGTTCTGACTCTTAATATGAATGAAAGGCTCAGTCAGAACTAGTACTTGAACTGGAAGTCAGAAGGCACAAAGTACCATAAAACCATGAGCGAGTGAGTGGCTCCCGTAGCATGCCTCGCCCTAGCGCCCCAGTTTGAGAGTGTTCTCCTCAGTGCAAAGGAAACTCCAGGCATACTCTGGAGTCTCACCCATGCTCACAGCCTTCAAGATCTTGTGAGTGCAACACACTCCATGCAATACCAATAAGAGAAAGGCCTGGGTTAAAGCAAATGCTTTGGGTCCCTCAAGGACAAAGAGGAGCTCGTAGAGAGTAGGACGAGGCAGCTGTTGGCTGTAAACAGGCGGCCTTACCTTTCTGGGAGATGTTCTACCCACTTGAGGTGCCCACTGGAGAGGTGATGGAGGGCAAGCGTAGTCTTCTTCAGGACTGCGATGTACCTCACAGACTCCTGCAGGCCAACCAGCCCAAATGCCTGGAAACTGAGCACAAGTACAGGTTGAGAGCAGCCCACATCTGCAGAGCCTCAGGCTGGGGGAGACAGTCCAGGACAGTACTCACTGTTGCTTGGTGGGTAAGAAAACAGGCTTTGGGGTCAAACACAGCAGAATCCTAATCCTGGCTCTGCCTCTTGTTAGCCAACTTGAGATTCTGCACTCGCAACCATGTGGTCACACTGCTTGCTTCCCTGAAACCATCTACATCTCCTAAGGGCTGTTCCCTCCTTCCCTTGGGACTTCACAGCAACTGGACCTACCTTCTGCCACATACCCATCAGACAGTGCTGTCATTACTGTGCTACCCACCTGCCTCCCAATGGACAGCAGAATCCTCGATGACAGCAGCTGTCTCACAGTCCCGTGTGTTCCCATCGCCTGGGGCTCACCACGTGTTTACCAAATGAATTACTATCAGAAGATATATAAGCTAATACAAATGACCCTATCATTTGAACAACTTTAGGGGCCGGGCGCGGTGGCTCACGCCTGTAATCCCAACACTTTGAGAGGCTGAGGCGGGAGGATCACGAGGTCAGGAGTTCGAGACCAGCCTGGCCAACATGGTAAAACCCTGTCTCTACTAATAATACAAAAATTAGCCAGACATGGTCCACATGCCTGTAATCCCAGCTACTGGAGAGGCTGAGGCACGAGAATTGCTTGAACCTGGGAGGCGACAGTTGCAGTGAGCCAAGATCGCACCACTGCACTCCAGCCTGGGCGACAGAGTGAAACTATGTCTCAAAAAACCTAATAAATAAAAAAAAATAACTTCAGCAAAGATGTAACGATAGGTCAAGTTATTCTTTAAACAAAACTAAACATTGGAAGTTTTATATTATGTTCTTTTATCTGGAACATTGCAAAACTCACAAATCACAGTGAAATTAGGAACAGCATTCAAGCACAAGCGCAAACACTGCACCTGGAACTCTGCATCTAACAGGTGCTCAATACATGTTGGCTGAGCAAGCATATCCACAACGCGCACTCAATGGCAATACACGTTGGCCGAGCAAGCATATCCACAATGGGAGCTCAACGGCTGGCTCTCCAGTGGTCCCTGGGAAAAAGCCACAAGCCCAGACTTGCTGTCTATGCAGATCTGTGTTCCGGTAAATCCTTTAACTCAGTCAAGATAGAATCCAGTTTCTCCTCTACCTGCCACTGTCCAAGGTTATCTCCCAGTTCAGGCCCCCGATGTTAGTCTCCCAGGAACGCATGATTCGGCCTCCATTGGACACAGTGATTGCATCTGGAAAAGAAAAGATCATGGTGAACTCATTTCCCACTTGTTCTGTCGCCTCCTAGGGTCCCACTGTGAGCAATGGCCTCACCTCTGATTTCTGGATGCAAATACATGTTAAACAGGTACCTGTCCTTCACTGTCAGGAGTCCCCCATCTCCTTTCCCTACCAGATCCTGTACAGATGACGGAGCCAAGGAATGGGACAGGGAGCCGGCCACACAATGGAGGCACGGAAGGATTCTGCTTACCCTGTCCGTGAAGCAGCATGGCATCCACAGTCCCTTCTGCCGTGCCCTTGTCAACATGGCGCCACACTGAGAGACATGAAAGTTAGACGTTACTATGAACAGAAGGAGGCAACCCAGAAGACTAAGAGATAAATGAAGAGCTCTTCATTTGCACAGCAATGTCCAGTTTTATTTCGAGGGAGTGAAGGAGTACAGCTAACTGGCAGTGATCCAGTACCATTCACAGAGTAATGAGGGTAGAAGGGGTTAAGAGGAGCCACTACTGTCCAGGCCCCACTACCACCCCATCAAACATAAACAAACAACAATAAGATTAATAAAATCCATCCAAGTCACAAGAAAAATAGTAATCATAAATTCTATTTCCATTATTTTAGTGCCTAAAAACATCCAGCCAATGTAGGTAATTGAGGGTATGTGAGAGTTTACTGCAAAGTAGAATAATGTGTTTTCTGCAGCAGCATCTTTTTTTGAGACAAGGTCTTGCTCTACTGCGCAGGTTGGAGTGAACTGGCGTGATCACAGCTCACTGTAGCCTCAACCTGCCGGGCTCAAGCAAGAATCCCACCTCAGTCTCCCAAGTAGCTGGGACTCTAGGCACAAGCCACCATGCCTGACCAATTTTTTTAATTTTAGACATAGGGCCTCACTGTGATCCCCAGGCTGGTCTTGAACTCCTGAGCTCAAGTGATCCTCTCGCCTGGGCTTGCAGCAATATCCTATTTAAGGGCACTCAGGATTCAGGCTAAGAGAATAAACTGCAAAGGTCAGTTATAGGAATATACAAATATTCAAAGATGATAAGACTGAAAAAAGTGTCAGAATCCACTAGGAGAGGCGTCTTTTGGCCAACATGTCCCTTATTCAGGAATCAGCCAGGCAGAGTTGGCAATGGTAAGCCTTACATCCCTTAGGCAGCCAGTAGACACAGTTCCCAGTTCACTCACAGATCTCCCCAGTTCTGGAATTTAATGCTGCAATCACATTCTTCTCTGTGGCTACAACCAACTTCTTAGATCCAGAGGAAAATTCCAAGGAGGCAAACTTGAGCTTCCCAACATATTGCTGTCTCCTGAGGAAAAGAGTACAGGGGAACGTAAGGAGCTAAAATCACTATTCCACAAAATGCTCCAGAAAAGAACAAATCACAGGGCTATCACCATCACACTCATTTTAGGACATATAAGAAGCATTTGTGGCAGGGCGCAGTGGCTCATGCCTGTAATCCCAGCACTTCAGGAGGCCGAGGCGGGCAGATCACAAGGTCAGGAAATCGAGACCATCCTGGCTAACATGGTGAAATCCCATCTCTACTAAAAATACAAAAAATCAGTCGGGCGTGGTGGCAGACGCCTGTAGTCCCAGCTACTCGGGAGGCTGAGGCAGGAAAATGGCATGAACCTGGGAGGCGGAGCTTGCAGTGAGTAGAGATCACGCCACTACACTCCATCCTGGAAGATAGAGTGAGACTCCGCCTCAAAAAAAAAAAAAACCGGAAGTGTTTATTAGCCAGGCTCTGTGGCTCACACCTGTAATCCCAACACTTTGGGAGGCCGAGGCGGGTGGATCACCTGAGGTCAGGAGTTCAAGGCCAGCCTGACCAACATGGAGAAACCCCGTCTCTACGAAAAATACAAAATTAGCTGGGCACGGTGGCTCATGCCTGTAATCCCAGCTACTTGGGAGGCTGAGGCAGGAGAATGGCTTGAACCGAGGAGGTGGAGGTTGCAGTGAGCCGAGATCGCGCCACTGCACTCCAGCCTGGGCAACAAGAGGGAAACTCCGTCTCAAAAAAAAAGAAAAGAAAAGAAAGAAAGAAAAGTCTTAAACAGAGTCCTTTCCCCCCTCATCAGCCTAGCCTGGCCCTGGGCTCAGAGCAGAGTTGCCCAAAACACTAAGCAGTTCGGAAATGCCATTCATTCATTCATTCATTCACAAAAAGAAAATTAAGAAAATTGCATATACCTAGTATTCTGCAACATTAGATACATATATCACCTGCTATATATGTGTAACATATACATATGACATTCTGAACAGTTGTGCACATCATTAAAAATGTAACTTATGTTGTATTTGTCCCACTGTCTGGCATAACAGGTACTCAACATATATGTGAATCAACTTTTCCAAGACAGAAAATATTTCAGAGGAGGAGAAATCTGAGCTGGGCCCTGAAGAATAAAGTGTAAAGAGCAATAATAACAGGTAACATTTAATGACTGCATTCAATGAGCCAGGCATTGTTCTAAGTAATTTAATTGGACTGTCTCATTCATTCTCACAAGTACTGTAGTAGATAACAGACCGTTAATAAACACATTCTATAGACAAAGAAACCAAGGCACAGAGTGGTTAAGCCACTTTCCCCAAGATCACACAACTCTTAATTGGTAAAATTTAAACAAAAGCAAGCTACTCCAGGGCCTTAAGGAAGATGTGAGTGGGTGAATGAAGGAATGAATGGCATATTCTAGCTGCTTAGAGTTTTGGGCAATCCTGCTCTGAGCCCAGGCCCAGACTAGGTTGATGAGAGGGGGAAAAGGGTTCAGTTTAGGACTTTTAAGACGAAAGCTCCTGTTCAAATGCCTACAAAGACACCAATACGAGTAGGAACTGAAGTTCACTGACGGCTTGGCGACCTCTGACACCTGGTAGACCAGAAACCTGCCAGTCAAAGAAATGGAACCTGACGAGGGAGGACGGGATCAGTGACCTCTGACCAGCACCCCAAGCATGCCTGGATGGCAGGGCCGGCTTACACACAAGGATCAGCTTAGAAGGATCCCTAACACTTGGTTTAAAGCTCTGCTTCGAACGACTTTAAGTCCTTAATTTTTGAACAAGGCGCCCCACGTTTTCATTTTGTACTGGATCCTGCAAATTATGCGGCCAATCCTGTTACATGACAACCCCCTTCCCTTTAGCAGGCAGGAGACAGGTACCGTGGAAACAGCCACTTATCTCTCGAATATGTTCCACACGTACGCACCAATCAAACTTGCCCACTTGGTCTTCGTAGACCGCGGCCACAGGAATCAGCAGCGCAGCCCAAATCCAGAAACGAGAAGCCCACTCAGCCGCCATGATGGGAGCGCAGGCACCGCCCACAGCCGTCCCGGCATGCACCGGGCCGCGGGCTCCGCCTCCGCGGGACCACAGAGTTGGGACCGTGCGCGAGGCCCACGGTCGGACGCTCGGGATTCGGGGATTTCTTCGGAACGCGGGAAGTCGCCCTACAGGCGCGGGAGAAAGCGCAGGTGGTGGCTCGGCAGGAAGAGGCAGGTTGCAGTGCACACTGGGTCAGGCATACGCGAGGGGCAGCCCCCGAAGGCCGTCCCAGAGGCCCCCGCGCCGCCGGGGTCCTAACGAGGTGCACCGTCTTCCGCCGCACGTGGATTCAGCGCGATGCCCAAATCCAAGCGCGACAAGAAAGGTAGGCGAAGGGGGCGTTGGGCCCCTGGGGGGACCTCCGTGGGTTGGCTGCCCAGCCTGCGGTGAGAGCTTCGGGGCGGCAGGGGCGCAGAATGGAACGCCAGGACATCCTCGAGGTGTTCCGCTGCCTCGCTACTAGCTGGAATGGGGGCTTCGAGGCCGTAAAACTGCCAGAGGGGGCTGACGCCTGGTCGGGTCCGGGGAGCGGAGACTCTTTTGCCTAGTTTCAAGTGCTCTTACAAGGCCTACTGTGCCGGGAGGCAGCTCCTGAACACCGCCCCCGGCTGTGCCTGGTGCCGTTTCGGCCCACTTTTCCCAACCTCGGCCCTTTCTCATCTTCCTGCGCTCCCGCCACCCTGGCTGCCTTTCCCCGTTCCCTTCTTTCAGCACAGGCTTGTTCCCGTGTCCGGCGTTGTGTGTCTGCAGTTGTTTCTGTCTGGCATGCTTACCTCTTCGTATGACTTGCTCCTTTTTCGTTGTCAGTTAATAGGACCCCTCTGAGACAGGGTCTTGCTCTGTTGCCCAGGCTGGAGTGCAGTGGCGCCACAGGCCGGGTGCGGTAGCTCACGCCTGTAATCCCAGCACTTTGGGAGGCCAAGGCGGGTGGATCATCTGAGGTCGGGAGTTCCAGACCAGCCTGGCCAAAATGGTGAAACCCCTTCTCTACTAAAAATACTAAAAATTAGATGGGCGTGGTGGCGGGTGCCTGTAATGCCAGCTACTTGGGAGACTGAGGCGGGAGAATCGCTTGAGCCCGGGAGGGAGAGGTTGCAATGAGCCGAGATCGCGCCACTGCACTCCATCCTGGGCGCGACAGAGCGAGACTCCGTCTCAAAAATAAGTCACTGCAGCCTTGACCTCCTTGGCTTAAGCGAGCCTCCCACCTCAGCCTCCCGAGTAGCTGAGACTACAGGCGCACACCACCACACCCAGCTAGGCTTTGTTGTTGTTGTTGTTTTATAGAGACGACTTTCAGTGTGTTGCCAAAGCTGGTCTCGAAGGCCTGGGCTCCAACGACCCTCCCGCCTCACCCTCCCAAAGTACTGGGATTACAGGAGTGAGCCACTACGCCTGACTTGAGCACCTCTTGAGAGACCATTTTTGACCACCTTTGCTGTGGTGGCATCTCTTTTAACCCGACTCCCTGGCGTGTTCAAAAATATTCAGGGGTCTGGCACTTTCTAGGCGTTGAAGGATACAGCAGTTACAAAGAAGGCCTATTTCTTATCGAGCCTAACGTTTCAGGGGAAACACATTCCACAAAATGCTAAAAATCAGATTGAGTAAAAGTGGGGTGAAGAGACGGCGATATTTTGTATAATGTGGTCAGGAAAGGTCTCACTGATGAGGTGACAGATGAACAGAAAATTAAAGGAAGCGAGCAACCTGTGGAATTGTGCACCTGTGGAATTATCTGGGCGAGTGCTGTTGCAAGTAGAGGGAACGTAAACTGAAAAGGCTGTGAAGTGGGAGCAGATTTGACATGTTTGGGACAAGAGGCCAGTGGGGCTGGAGCAGAAGGAGCCAAATACAGTTGGGGGAGGGGTTAGGCAGAGAGGGCAGGACTTCCTCGGCCTTAGTAAGGCATTGGCTTTCCTGCCCAGGTGAAGTGGGTAGCAGAGGACCCATGTGATTTACCTTTGCTTATAAAGGGTCACTCTGGTTGCCTTGGTGAGAATAGTTGGGAAAGACAGGGCAGAGGGCAGGGATGGAAGCACTGAGGCCAGCATTAATCCAAGAGGGTGATGCTGACTTGAGCCAAAGGTGTAACAGTGGAAATGGTGGGAAGTGGCCCGCTATATTTCGTTTGCCTCCCTCTGCTCCACTTACCATTGACTGATGTCAGTGTCTTTGTCCGTGTGGTACCTTGTTAAGAGGGGCTGAGTGCCGGGCAGGTTAAAGAAGAGAGGCCCGGGTTCTTTGTGAAGGCGCCCGGGGCTTTGCAGTTGGAGTTCTGTTAAGTGTTTCTGGAACGATTTGATTCTGTGGAGGGGGCCCAGGTCAGGTCTGGCAAATGCAAACTCTCTGGGTAGAGGGCAAATTGGGCCCCAGCCATTTTTACGGTAGAGGTACATGTTCCTCCCCAGAGAGGTGTTGCTGCATCTGTGGGTCCAAATTGCAAAACTGGAGTGCAGATACATAACAGGAGATTCAGTCCCCAGTCTCATGGTTGCACAGCATAGGCCAGCTAGAGTGGCCTCTGCATCATGGTCAAGAGCAGCAAGGGGCCAGGTGTGGTGGCTCACACCTGTGATTCCAACACTTTCGGAGGCTGAGGTAGGCAGATCTCTTGAGCCCAGGAGTTCAAGACCAACCTGGGCAACATGGCAAAACCCATCTCTGCAAAAATACAAAACTTACCTGGGCATGGTGGTGCATTTCTATGATCCCAGCCAAAAATAGCAGGCCATGGTGGTGTGTGCCTGTAGTCCTGTGGGAGGATTGCCTGAGCCCAGGAGCTCAAGGTTGCAGTGAGCCAAGATCGTGCCACTGCATGCCAGCCTGGGTGACAGAGTGAGATCCCATCTCAAAAAAGAAATAAAAAACAGGGGCCTGCCTCAGCCAGCAGGTGAGGTCTGCCACCGAGAGCACTCCCAGCAGCAGGAACAATCTCCACCCCCACACCGCAATCAAGTTTTTTGGGTCAGCCTTAGGGTCTAAGAAAGGCCTAGTTTGTCTAAATAGCAGGAGTTATATCCAGAGATCTTCAGGGCCAGGAATGCTAATGAGTAGGCATTCCATGGGCCCTGGGAATGGCTTTGTGTGCCAGAAATGATGGCCACGAAGGCCTTGCTGCCTTTTTCAGAATGGCTGCATCCAACTGAGCTCTCTGCCAAAGGGGAGAAAAAAATAAGTCTCCAGTGCATCTAGATTGGTCTCTCATCATCTCTCTCCTTTTTGTTTTTATTAGTCTCCTTAACCAAAACTGCCAAGAAAGGCTTGGAATTGAAACAAAACCTGATAGAAGAGGTAAGAGGTTGTTCTTTTTCTAGAGCTTGCAATTGTTTGTTTTATAAAGGCAGGTATAGGACTGTTGGCCAGGGGAGCATACTATTGGAAAAAAATATCTCCAAGCTGCTAATCCAGCCCTTTTTCCTCCAGCAGCAGCACCAGCAAAAACTTCCATAGTGATGATTTCCAGCTTTGACTAGCTCGTACTCTGTGCCCTGTCCTGCACTGTTTCATATGTGTCATTCCACTCCATCCTCATAACATCCCTGATATCTGGGTACTAGGTGATGATGTTGCTGTTTTGCATTTGGGGTCACTGAAGCTTATAGAGGTTTGTTAGCCTGCCCAATGACAAAAAACAGGAGGAGGCCAGGAACGGTGGGCCACGCCTGTAATCCCAGCACTCTGGGAGCCCAAGTGGTCAGATAGCTTGAGTCTGAGAGTTCAAGAGCAGCCTGGACAACATGACAAAACCTCATCTCTACAAAAAGAAAAGAAAAAAAAAACTAGCTGGACATGGCGGTATACAGCGTGGGCAACAGAGTGAGACCCTGTCTTAAAAAAAAAAAAAAAAAAACCTGGGAGATTTACCAGGTGTAGGTGACTGCACCAACCCACTGTACAGCTTCTGACTTGCCAACCTGGGCTGCAGGCTGGATGAAACAGCCTCCTCCTGCACAGTGACTCCTGGAGGCTGCCTCCTAGTGGCTTTGGCCAGCACCATGTGCTAGAGCAGTGCCGATCAGCTGCCTCCCCTTATAACAGTGAGGCTCCATGTGTTTCCACGTAGCAGGACCCTTCCTAGTGTGGGTGAATGTTTCTAGGTTAACTGTTGATGGTCAGTTCCACTGTTGGTCATAGATAAGTGAGAAACCTGGAAAAGGCCGTGGGGTGTAGATCCATGGCTCAGCCTCCCCTGTAGTTAGGGATCCTAATTTCAGTAATAGAGGTAGGAGACAACCCAATTAGAGGCCTCCAGTTCTTCCAGTTTCCATAGTTGTCAGGGGCCCAGAGCAGATTCATTCTCATCTGAGGCCAGAGTGGTGCCCATTGTATGCTGCTGCTTGAACTCAGAGCCTGGTGAATTGTCCCACAGCTTCGGAAATGTGTGGACACCTACAAGTACCTTTTCATCTTCTCTGTGGCCAACATGAGGAACAGCAAGCTGAAGGACATCCGGAACGCCTGGAAGCACAGCCGGTGAGTGGGCAGGGGGAAGAAGGCCCTTCTGAGTGGGGACTCGGCCAGGCTACTCTCAGTCAAAGCATAGGAGCAATTTCTGACCCTTTAGGTGCCTGGGTCATGCCACTGACACCTTAATAACGACAAAGTGCTACCTGCCACTGAAGAGCACTTCCTTTTCACTGTTATAGCTGGTCTTGGGCCGGGTGCGGTGGCTCATGCCTGTAATCCTAGCACTTTGGGAGGCTGAGGCGGGCAGATCACCTGAGGTAGGAGTTCGAGACCAGCTTGGCCAACATGGCAAAACCCCTTCTCTACTGAAAATACAAAAATTAGCCGGGCATGGTGGCGGGCACCTATAATATAATCCCAGCTACTCGGGAGGATGAGGCAGAAGAATTGCTTGAACCCATGAGGTTCAAGTGAGCTGAGATTGCACCATTGCACTCCAGCCTGGGTGACAGAGTGAAACTCCATCACAAAAAGAAAAAAAGCAGATTTTGCACCGAGCTCCTGGGGGCAGGACTTGGCAATTGAGGAGATAAAGTTTGAGAGGTGGTCCTTTCCAGAGAAGTGGCCCTTTAACCCTGGACTTTGGGCCATTTAGGAGCATCACACCAGTTTTAGAATGTCAGCATGGGCACTGGGACACAGACAGTGACCTGGGAGCCGGATGCAGGAGCCACATGGCCAGTTTCTGTCCTGGAGCAGCTGGCTCTGGTGTTGGTCTCCTGCCGCCCCAGCTCTGGTTCAGGCTGTTGACGTGCCTCCTGCATACATCCAGACGGAGAACCCATACATGATGCTCGTGATGGGCTGGGAGACAAAATGTTACCATGTCAGGGGTCTGTGGGTGGGAACATAATGAAAAGGACCCCGAGGTGGGGACACTGTGGCCAGGCAGCATGGAGAAGTGAGTGCCACTGGCTCAGCCTGGGCCTGAGCTCACTGGGGACCAGAGCTGCTGTGCATGTTGCTGAGGGGCGGGGAGGGCAGGGCATTCCTTCACAGAACGCTCTTTCTCTTGCTTGGTAGGATGTTCTTTGGCAAAAACAAGGTGATGATGGTGGCCTTGGGTCGGAGCCCATCTGATGAGTACAAAGACAACCTGCACCAGGTAAGTCTCTGGTTTTCACAGGGTGGGGCTGAGGCAGAGCTGCCTTCCCTCCCACTACTCCCACGTGATAGCCTCCCCCAGCCATTGGCTGGCCCCGTGGCTCAAGGAGAGCAGGGCCTGGCTCAAAGCTCTGGGTTCTCCCTTCACCTCCGGACCCAGGGAATAGCACCCTTCCTGCCTCCCACTCCTTCCTGCTATGACAACCAGAAACGTCTTTAAACGTTGCCAAATGTCACCTGGTGAGCAAAAACGTGCCTAGTAGAGAGCCACTGCTCTAATGTGACCAGGCTGGCCTCACTCTTGATTTGTAGGTCAGCAAAAGGTTGAGGGGCGAAGTGGGTCTCCTGTTCACCAACCGCACAAAGGAGGAGGTGAATGAGTAAGTACTGCTGAGGAACGGAGAGAAAGAGGCGGGTGAGGGGGATTTCAGGGAGGGAATGCAGGGACTTCATTCCATATGCGGCATCAAGTTGGAACTGCTCCTGGAAGCCTGTCACTGAGCTAGTGACCTGGGACCACAGCCCTCTCTGCCCTCTCCAGCATGGTGCGGTGGACTGGCTGCTGGCCAGCAGCCAAGGTCTGTGAAGGCCCAGGGCCACGGGACACTTGGGGAAGCCTGACTCATGGGCTGGTGGTGTGGCCAGGAGCATCCCCTCCTACCGCTTCTCTTTCCCTTAGGTGGTTCACAAAATACACAGAAATGGACTACGCCCGCGCTGGTAACAAAGCAGCTTTCACTGTGAGCCTGGACCCGGGGCCGCTGGAGCAGTTCCCCCACTCCATGGAGCCACAGCTCAGGCAGCTGGGCCTGCCCACCACCCTCAGGAGAGGTAATGGGCAGCCCTGGATCCAAAGATCACAGCCTAGAGTCCAAGAGCACAAGCCTGCAAGCTCATCCCTTTCTGGCTGAGCAAGTTATTTCTACAAGCCTCCATTTTCTCATGTGAAAATGGGGCTAAGAGTGCACGCCTCACAGTTGGGGTGAAGGCAGACAGTAACTTATAGTCTTGCAGCTGTTGAGGGACAGGGACATCAGGGGCCTGGCGCCTGTTTAAAAAAAAAAAAAGTCAAAAAATTAGACAGCTATGGTGGTGTGTGCCTGTGGTCCTAGCTACATGGGAGGCTGAAGCAAGAGGATCACTTGAACCCAGGAGGTCAAGGCTGTGGCAAATCAAAGGGACCTCAGGGAGACAGCCACTGCCCAGTGTGTGATGGAGCTGTGGGGAGAGCAGGTGGCTGACTGGATTCCTCCTAACGTGGCAGGGACAGAGAGGGCTCTGCAGGCCTCTGGGCCAGAGGTAACTGAGAGCCACCCTCTTCTGCAGGTGTGGTGACTCTGCTATCCGACTATGAGGTGTGCAAGGAGGGCGACGTGCTGACCCCAGAGCAGGCTCGCATCCTGGTGAGTCTTGCGCCTTGAGGGCTATTGCAGGAGGGGCCGCTGGCTTGCTTCTGCCTGCTGAAAACGACCCCCTGCACTTTGAATACCTTCATTCCTCCTGATTATTTGTTCCCTTTGTCTCTTGCAGAAGCTTTTTGGATATGAGATGGCTGAATTCAAGGTGACCATCAAATACATGTGGGATTCACAGTCGGGAAGGTTCCAGCAGATGGGAGACGACTTGCCAGAGAGCGCATCCGAGTCCGCAGAAGAGTCAGACTCAGAAGACGATGACTGAAAGGGACTCAGGACTGAAGGCCTCCTGGAACCTTCTGGGTCTCACTAAACCATGCAGGACTGCTGCCGCCGCTCTGAAGAGAGCAGCTGTTTATTTGTCTGTAGACAGGGAACGTGATGGGCACTGACCTCCTGTAAAGAATAAAACTCTGGGCCGGGCGCGGTGGCTCAAGCCTGTAATCCCAGCACTTTGGGAGGCCGAGACGGGCGGATCATGAAGTCAGGAGATTGAGACCGTCCTGGCTAACCCGGTGAAACTCCGTCTCTACTAAAAAAATACAAAAAACTAGCCGGGCGTGGTGGCGGGCGCCTGTAGTCCCAGCTACTTGGGAGGCTGAGGCAGGAGAATGGCGTAAACCCGGGAGGCGGAGCTTGCAATGAGTTGAGATCCGGCCACTGCACTCCAGCCTGGGCGACAGAGCGAGACCTGTCTCAAAAAAAAAAAAAAAGAATAAAACTCTGGGCCAGGTGCAGTGGCTCACACCGGTAATCCTGGCACATTGGGAAGCCGAGGCAGGCAGACCATAAGGTCAGGAGATTAAGACCATCCTGGCTAACATGGTGAAACCCCATCTCTACTAAAAATAGAAAAAAAAAAAACTAGCTGGGCATAGTGGTATGTGCCTGTAGTCCCAGCTACTCGGGAGGCTGAGGCTGGAGAATCGCTTCAACCCAGGAGGCGGAGGTTGCCGTGAGCCAAGATCGGGCCACTGCACTCCAGCCTGGGCAGCAGCAAAACTCCATCCAAAAAAAGAATACAACTTTGCAGGATGTCTGCCCTGGAGACAACAAGAGGGAGAAGAAGACTTAGAAAAGAGGCCTTTGGTGAGCCCAGAAGTTTGAAACCAGCCTGGGCAATTCAGCAAGATCCCATCTCTACAAAAAATTTTAAAAAGTAGGCGTGGTGCCACGTGCCTGTGGTCCCCACTACTTGGGAGGCTGAGGTGGGAGAATTGCTTAAGCCTGAGAGTTGGAGGCTCAGTGATGCCACTGCACTCCAGCCTGGGTGGCCGTTGGATTTGTTGTTCTTGGATTGCCTTAGTTTGCCTTGTCAGCCAACTTCCACTGGCTGCCTTGGGACTGCCGTGACAGCGCAGCTCCACACCAGAGTTGGGGTTTCTCTTCAGCCCTGGGTACCCCTTGGCAGAGGGAATTGCTGAGGAAAATTAGGTATCCTTCCTAGTCCTCCACACACTTCCAAACCAGGGCTGCGGATCTGACGGATGCCAGGAAGACAGGCTTGGGCTGAGGGCGACGTCACTGCAAGAGTCGAAAGCCAGCATCTAAAGTTTCCACGGCATCCTGGGAGATTTTATTCGTGATGACTCTAATGGTAGATTTTTGTCCGCCTTGTTGTATTTGTTTTTGTTTGTTTTTGTTTTTTCTGTTTTAAAATTTTTAAGAGATAGGGTTTCACCATGTTGCCCAGGCTGGTCTCAAACTCCTGAGCTCAAGCGATCTACCCACTTTGGCCTCCCAAAGTGCTGGGATTATAGGTGTGAACCACCGCATCCAGTCCACATTGTTCTATTTGTATTTCATGAAAGCAGTTCTGAATGAGAGTAAATCAGCTTCAGGGTGCACAGTGGCCCTCTTTTTTCTGCTGTGCATGGAAAAGAGGGCCACCTCCAGCCCCACTGTTGTGAGGTCAGGCTGGATCCCATGGTTTGGGGTGACCTTCACAAGGGCATTGTGCCCGATACCCTCTCACTGCCTCTGCTCTTTGACGACTTCCTACTCCCGCCCACTTGTCACCATGCCCTTGGGAAGGACAGCGGGAAGCAGGCTGCGGGCAGAAGAAATGAATTCACCAGGTTCACCCAGGCCTGGGCCAGGTCAAGTGCCAGCCTCAGTAGGAAGTGCTGAAGGAGAGCTCAGTCCCGGCCCTCTTGCCTCCCAAGGGTGACCCAGAAAGACTGCAGGAGTGTGGAGGACGATCTGCAAACTGGGCAGAGAGGGGAAAGCAGCCTACAACCGTTTAAGGCCAAAACTGGCCAGGGGGGAGAGGATGAAGGGTGGCAGGTGGTGCTTTTTGCACCTGAGCCAGGTCTAGCCAGACCTAGAGAAAGTAGTGGGACGTTCAGGTGCCAGGCTTGGTCAGCGACCTCCATAACAGCCAACTTCAGGGACCCGTCCTCTGATGCTGACAATTTCTCCAACTGCTCCATCCAGGATGATCACATCCCTCCCAGTCACGGCCCCGCTGCTAACTGGGCTCTGGTTATTCATGTATGCCTTGTATTAGTGCTTGCAAACAGCCGTGGCCATTGAGCTCTAAAGCCCTGCTTCCAGACTGTCTCAGCTGCAGACAGCTGACTTCAGAGCCACTCATCTGCTGCTCAGCAACTGGGTAAACCTGGGTCAGTGACCCAGCCTTTCAGCTTCAAACTTCCTTTGCTTTTCAGGCTGCTTGTCTGAATTAGAAATTGTGTGAAGCACTTTGCCTGCAGACCTGGCATTTAACAGGTGCTCACTAAAGGGGAGTGGTAACCATATAAACCCAAGCTGGAGAAGGGGGTTGGGGACAGCCGGGAGAGGGAAGCCCCGCCACTACACACAGGGTTGGACTGTCTCCAGGGTAGGCAGCCAGGGGCCCAGTAAAGGCTAATGGTTAAAAATGTAGATTTCAGATCATACGCAGTGGCTCACACCTATAAGCTCAGCAATTTGGGATGCCAAGGTGGGAGGATTACTTGAGTCCAAGGACTCAAGATCAGCCCAGGCAATGTACTGAGACCCCTGTCTCAAAAAAATACAAAAGTTAGTCACGTGGTGGTATATTCCTGTGGTTCCAGTTACGTGAGAGACTGAAGCAGAGGATTGCCTGAGCCCTGGAGGTAAGGCTGCAGTGAACCATGATCAAGCCACTGCACTCCAGCCTGGGTGACAGAGGAAGACCCTGTCCCCCCAAAAAGAAAAACGTAAAGTTTCAGTCAAACCCACATTCGTTCCCTACCACGTGAAGACCCTACTCAAGTGAAATTGCCTCTCTGAGCCAGTTTCCATATGTAAAATTGAGATGACCATACTTAACAGGGCCATCACAATAACTAGTGGTGGTAACCTGGCCACTTAAGTAATTTGTCTAAGAACAGCTTTATCACCCAAAAGAACTGGGCCATGGAGAACCTTCATAGGAAGAAAAGGACTTACCTCAGAAACCACCTAATGACTGTATACCCCTCACAGCTTCCCCAGTCTCCCCACCCCTACAGAATTTGAGAGAAACTGCTGAGCATCTAGAGAGAGCTGGGTTACCTGCAGCTCGTGAGTGGTCCATCGCAGGGCAGCCAAGGCCATGCCAGGGGCATTGGTGCTAATACACAATCTGCAGGACCTGCTCCACCAGGGCAATGGCCTTGAAGTGGTGCTCCTTCCAGAAGCCGGGTGCGAGGAAGGGATTGCACAGGGGTCAGTACTAGGGGTCTTCTCAGGGCGGTTACCCGCACCCAGGTCCCTGAAGTACTGAGGGGCTAATGGCTTCTAAGTAGACGTCTTACTTTTGGAGCATCAGAATGTATGCAGGTTTCTGGGCTCCTTATCCATGTTCTTGGGTGGTTAGAGGGGAGGCAGTGGGCAAGAATCCTTGCAATTGGCCAGGCGTGATGTCCACACCTGTAATCAAGCATTTTGGGAGGCCAAGGAGGATCGCTTGATGTCAGAAGTTAGAAGTCAGCCAAGATAACATAGGGAGACCTCCTGTCTCTACAAAAAAAAACAAAAATTAGCCGGGCGTAGTGATGTGTGCCTCTAGTCTCAGCTGCTCTGGAGGCTGAGGCAGGAAGATCACTTGAGCCTGGGAGGTCGAGGCTGCAGGGAGAGGTGATCGGGTCCCGGCACTCCATCCTGGACAAGAGAGAGAGAGACCCCCATTTCAAAGAAAAAACCTTAGCACTTAACCTCACCAGTTGTTAACACCAACACCCGCCACCTTAGGGCCCCTCAGCACCTACAGCACCACACCTGTGTGCCCTGGAGGACACAAGGACCCAGGACAAGTCCTGACCTCCATTCCTGGCTCTGTGGACTTGGCTGAGCCACCTGCCCTCACCTTCTCGGTGAGGAAAGGAAATGGCCCATGCCAGCCCCATGCGCTAAATGCCAAGTATAAAGGTGGTAAGGGGCCTGGCCAGCTTTGCACACTGGGAAGAACAGACGGGATGAAACCCAGCAGGCCTCGATTCTCCAGGGCTGTAGCCTGGGCACTGCAGTGTGAAAAGCTTGAGAAAACCTCCGCTTAGGACAGTAGTTCCTGAACATGGCCAGGATTATCAGAAACACCTTAGCCTGATCATCCATATAAGGATGTAAATCACAGCAGTGCACACAGGGTGAACCCAAATGTTGGACGCTGCTGCCTAAGTCCTTGGTCATTTCAACAAAACTAGTACTGGCACCGCCTGCACGGAGCTTGGCTTGCTTCTGCCTTCCTCCCGGGGGAGAAAACAAAAAGAAGGAATAAACCACATTGTGCACAAAAATTTACCTTGCAGATGCGGATTCGGTAAATCTAGAATGACCAGGAGCTTTCCAGCAGCCCACACAAGGCGTCTAAATTTGATATATTAAGGAATAGTGATAAAGTGTGTAGCTTTTTTTAAATAAGAGATGGCAGTCTCGCTTTGATACCCAGGCCAAACCCCTGAGCTCAAGCAATCCTCCTGTCTTGGCCTCCCAAGGCTGGAACTACAGGCCCATGACACCATGCCTGGCTAGTATTTTGAATTTTTTTGTAGAGACAGTCTCGCCATCCTGCCCAGGCTGATCTCAAACTCCTGGGCTCAGCGATCCACCTTCATCTCCCAAAGTGGTGGGATTATAGAGATGAGCCACCACTCCCAGCCAAGTGTATACTTTAGAGATAGTGCAGCAGTAACTGCTAGAGGTAAAGAAAGCTGCAAGAATTTCTAGACGTTGCCTCTGAGGAATGAGACTTGGAAAGCGACAGCTTTTAACCATAGGCACATACCACTTTGATAAATTTCCCAAATTTCAAAAAATAGACTGGGTGTGGTGGCTCCCAGTTTGTATATATAAACTGTCTTTCGCCCAACTCTTGGAATCAGAGTAAAGCTTTTGGAAATCCATTTTGTCAGAGGTGAAGCATCTAACTGTTCTGAATGCTATTTCAAATTCAGTTAATAAAGCTCAACGATGAGCACAGAAATTTGTTTCTGCAGTGGACATACACTTACAAATGCCATGGTAAGGACGGAGGCTCAAGCCTGCCATCCCAGCACTTTGGGATGCCAAGGCGGGTGGATCACGAGGTCAGGAGTTCAAGACCAGCCTGGCCAAGATGATGAAACCCCATCTCTACTAAAAATATAAAAAATTAGCCAGGTGTGGTGGCAGGTGCCTGTAATCCCAGATACTCGGGAGGCTGAGGCAGAGAATTGCTTGAACCTGGGAGGCGGAGCTTGCAGCGAGCCAAGATCGTGCCATTGTAGTCTAGCCTGGGCAACAGAGCTAGAGTCTGTCTCAAAAAAAAAAAAAAAAAAGCCATAGTAAAAACAGGCTTACTAAGTTAAAAATCCATGCAGCAGAAATGTACTTGTTCATACACAATTGTGGAGCCTGGCGCTCTTACTTTCCTGTTGCTTCTGCAATGTATTCAGAATGGCCAAATTTGAGACACTGGTGATGCCAACCAACCCAGTCACTGGGAACAAGCAGGTCAGAAATGAAGCAAGTAGGGCAGCCCATGGCCCTCTCTGCAGCCTGAAGTTTCAGGAATTCCCCTCCTCGTGAATTCCTATGGGCAAAATCTATGTCACCTCCTTCTCCAGTATTTTTTTTTTTTTTTGAGACGGAGTGTCGCTCTGTCGCCCAGGCTGGAGTGCAGTGGCGTGATCTCGGCTCGCTGAAAGCTCTGCCTCCCGGGTTCACGCCATTCTCCTGCCTCAGTGTCCCGAGTAGTGGAACTATAGGCGCCCGCCACCACGCCCAGCTAATTTTTTGCATTTTTAGTAGAGACGGGGTTTCACCATATTAGCTAGGATGGTCTCGATCTCCTGACCTTGTGATCCGCCCGCCTCGGCCTCCCAAAGTGCTGGGATTACCGGGGTGAGCCACCGCGCCCGGCCCTTCTCCATTCTTTTATACCGCACAGAGCAGTTTCCTCAGTTTGAGGACGAAGAAATATATTAGACACTCTCCAGATCCAGCTCTGCTCCTTTAGGTCTTTTTGTTCCTTCTCATTTGTTTTTAAATTAACAAATACAAATTGTATCTATATTTAAGGTGCTGTTTGGGAACTGTCTGTTGAAGAAGCTCTTTAGATAGAAAATGGCTGAGGGAGGAGGTGGAGTGGGAAAAAAGAAGAGAAAAAAGATATGAAATGGCTGAATTCAAGTGGCCATCAGCTGTGTTTGACATATAGTATCCAGAAGATTCTAACAGGTGGGATGTGGCATAGTAGAGAATGCATCCCTGATGGGGATACTCGGGAGTCTCAGCAGCTCGTGCGGCTCATCTTGACTTGACCACTCAGGACCGTTGCTCCCAATGTTAAGAGTTTATTTTCCTAAGATAACCACCCCATGTTCTCAGATGTTCTTTGCGCAGGTATCTTTGACTCCCCTCCCAGGACACGAGAGTGATGCTATGGACTTCTGGGGCTGGGACATAAAAGGCCACACGGCTTCTGCCTAGTTTGCTTGAGATGGGCACCCCTGGAAGCCACATGCAGAAAGATGTGTGTGCCGGGTGATGACAGCAGCTGGTAAGTGAATGTCTTCAGGCGACCCTAGCCTACAGCTGCTAAATCACGTCTCAGACACTGGGGAACAGATGAGGCTTCCCCGCTGAGTTTTACCCAAACAGTGGGTTTGCCACCACCCAGCTAATTTTTTGTATATTTTGTCAAGATGGGATTTCACCACGCTGCCCAGGCTGCTCTTGAACTCCTGGGTTCAAGCAATTCCTTTGCCTAGGCCTCTCAAAGTTCTGGGATTTCAGGCATGAGATACCGTGCTCGGCCTGTTTTGTTTTTTAAAAACAACTGTATTGAGACATAATTCAGACACTATACAGTTGACCTACTTAAAGTGATGATTTAATGCTGTTTCAGGTATTCGGAGTTGTACAACCATCACAGTCAATTTCAGAGCATCTTCATAAACACCCCCAAAAGAAACCCTGCACTCATTAGCAGTGAATCTCCATTTCCTCGCAAACCTCCTCCCAGTCCTGGGCAAGCACTCATCTACTTTCTGTCTCTCAAATAGATTTGTCTATTCTGGACATTTCATATAAACGAAACCATACAATAGGAAACCTTTTGTAATTGGCTTCTTTAACTTAACATGTCTTCAAGATGCACTTACATTGTAGATGTTTCAGTACTTCTGTTTGTTTGTTTGTTTGTTTGGAAACAGGGTTTGGTCTGTCACCCAGGCTGGAGTGCAGTGGCACAATCATAGCTCACTCCAGACTTGCATACCTGGGCTCAAGCAATCCGCCCGCCTCAACTTCCCGAGCAGCTGGGACTACAGGCGTGTGCCATGGGGCCCCACTAACTTTCTTTTTATGTTTAATAGAGACGGGGTCTCGCTTTGTTGCCCAGACTGGTCTGGAACTCCTGTCTTCAATCAGTCCTCCTGCCTTGGCCTCTCAAAGTGCTGAGATTAAAGGTGTGAGCCACTCATTTTTCTTTTTTTTTTTATGGCTGAATAATAGTCTGTTGTATGAATATACCACGTTTTCTTTATCCATTCATTCACTGATGGACATTTGGGTTGTTTTTAATTATCAGCTATTATGAGTAATGATACTGTGAAAACTCATGCCCAAGTTTTTGTGGGGAGATAGTTTTCACTTCTCTTGGCTATATACCCACAAGTGGAACTGCTGAATCCTATGGTAATTTTATGTTTAATCCTTTGAGAAATTGCCAAACTATTTTCCAAAGTGGTTATACCATTTTACATTCCCTCCATCAGTGTGTGAATTTTCTCCCCCGTCTGTCTCTTGCTCACTCTCTTGCCATGTGACACGCTGGCTCCGCTTCCCCTTCTGCCATGATTGTAAGCTTCCTGAGGCCCTCCCCAGGAGCAGATGCCAGCACCATACCTTCTTGTACAGACTGCAGAACCGTGAGCCAAAGAAACCTCTTTTCTTTGTAAATGACCCAGTCTCAGGTATTTTTTTTTTTTTTTTTTTTTTTTTTTTGAGACGGAGTCTCGCTCTGTCACCCAGGCTGGAGTGCTGTGGCCGGATCTCAGCTCACTGCAAGCTCCGCCTCCCGGGTTTACGCATTCTCCTGCCTCAGCCTCCGGAGTAGCTGGGACTACAGGCATCCGCCACCGCGCCCGGCCGTTTTTTGTATTTTTTAGTAGAGACGGGGTTTCACCGTGTTAGCCAGGATGGTCTCGATCTCTTGACCTCGTGATCCACCCGTCTCGGCCTCCCAAAGTGCTGGGATTACAGGCTTGAGCCACCGCGCCCGGCAGGTATTCTTTTATAGCAACAGAAACAGACTAACACACAGCATCCTGGGAGGCTTTATTCTTCGTTTGGTGGTGACTCTACTGTTAGGTTTTTGTCCAAATACTTCCATCCCTAAGAATTTACTGAGGCAGTTCTAAATTAGAAAAAGCATGAGAGAGCAAAAGAGGTGACAGAAGAGCCTTGGGCAGCCTGAGCCACGATGGGCCTAGATGAAGTAGTTGGGACATTCGTGGGCAAACAAATGCCAGGCTTGATTAAAGGCGTCCACGACAGCCGGCTCCAGGGGCCCTTCCTCTGCCGCTGCCAAGTTCTGCTCCAGCTGCTCCAGGCTGGACATGCCCAGGATGACCGCGTCCCCGTGGGCACCCTGCAAGGGAGATGGCCAGACTTCAACGCTCTTCTGCTGCACAGCGACTCCACTCACAGCCCTCCCAGTCACGCCGCTACCGAGATTTGGGCTCTCTTATATCCCGTATGTCCAGAAAGAACTTAAGGTGCCTTGGATAGTCGTACCCATGTGAACCGAAACCCGTATTATTTCCCCTACTGCCACATGACACTTCCAGACAGACCTACATTCACAGCCCAGTTCTGCCCCCCAGCAGCTGTGTAAAGATGGCTAAGTTATTAAAACCTCTCTGAGACTCAATCCTCTTCTCTATTTTCAACATAATTATGCGTATGAAAAAGTAATGTAGAGCACTTAGCTCCCATTTATTGAGCACCTACGGTATATGTGCCAGACACTATTGCAACATCTAAGGCTGGAGTTGGATAAAAATTTGAAAGAAGAAGACATGAGGCACTGAGAGAGGGAAATTCCAGCTCCCACCAAAAGGATGAGACTAGTGGGCTTTACAGTTAAACCTGTGTTAAAATGTATTCCCCTTTCATAGCTGGGTGAAACTCAGTTTCCTCATTAATAACACTGGGACAGTCATTTCATAAAGCCAAAGGAATAACGAAATCCCTGCAGTAAAGCCCCCATTACAAAGCCTGGTACTCAGATACCATCAGAGACCAATGGCAAGGCGAAGCACAGTGGCTCACGCCTGTAATCCCAGCACTTTCAGAGGCTGAGGAGGGTGAATTGTCTGAGCTCAGGAGTTCGAGACCAGACTAGGCAGCTTGGTGAAACTCAGTCTCTACTATAAATGAAAACGATTAGCTGGGCACGGTGGTGCATGTCTGTAATCCCAGCTACTCAGGAGGCTGGAGGAGGAGAATTGCTTGAGTCTGGGAGGCAGAAGTTGCAGTGACCTGAGATCATGCCACTGAACTCCAGCTGGAGTAACAGAGTGAGACTCTGTATCAAAAATAAAAAAATAAATAAAAATAAAAGAAAAACAAAAACAAAACAAAACAAAAAAACAGTGGGAAGAGTGTTTATGAGAGAAGAAAGAAATTTCAGAGGAATCGAGAAAACAATGCTTTGGGCTTCACCTAAATGCTGGTCCCCCTGGCAGGGAAGGAGCTGAGCGCCCAGGGTCGCTGGTTACCTGCAGCTGTGAGTGGTGGTACATCCACCGGAGGGCGGCTGAGGTCGTGCTGGGGGCGCTGGCGCCATATGCAGCCTGCAAGGCCTTCTCTACCAGGGCAATGCCCTCGAAGTGGTTCTCCTTCCAGAAGCTAGAAAGGGGGGACGGTGGCACAGGGGTCAGTACCATGGGGGTCATACTGGGAGCCACAACCAAAGGGTCATCCAGGGCCACTGCCTCACCCCACACCTGGCAGCCCTGAGGGGAGGGTGTCCTTCTGGTCACAGGTCTCCCACTTTGCTGGGCATCAGAACCACCCGAGGTGCCGGCCCTCTCAACAGAGACCTCGACGAATCTTTATTCCTGAGAACTCATCAGCCTGCACTTATTTTCCCCTAGGGACACAAAGGCTGCAGAGATGGGGCAGGACTCGGCCCCAGGCCTCCTGGACCTCCCTCCAGGGCTCCTTCTTTCCTTCCTAGCAGATGATTGCTCAGGAAAGAGCTACGACTTCAAGACCCTGAGGTCCAGGGAGCCTCATTTCCTCCTGGAGGTCCCCAGACAACAAGAAAACCCACGGAGGGTTTGGAAATTCCTGAAGGAATGCAGGGGAGTAGGTGCAGCAGCGAGGAAAGGCCTTACCCCAGGAGCAGCCAGGACTTCATTCCACGTAAAGCTGACCCCACCCCAGCCATCCACACCAAGCACCCCCAGCTCACCGATTCCTGTAGATCTCTGCCCATTGAGTCCCAAAGAAGCGGCCCACGGGCTGTTTCCCGTCCTTGTCCTCATACTTGTATTTGCCAGTCAGCAGGCCCCCTGCGGGAAGGCAGCAATCAGCCCCCGGGCCCAGAGTGCCCCAGAAGCTGCTACATCCCTCAGGGCTCTGGTCTAGGGGAGGGGCAGGGACCCAGGAGGGCTGAAGGACGCAGCCCAGCCTCTTGTCAAACCCTCCCTGCTTCCCAGGTCCTGGGCTGGGCATCTGTGGGTCGGGAATAGGCTGAGTCAGGGCCAGGAATGCTCCACGTACCAACCAGAGGGTTGTAGGCATAGAACCTCAGTCCAAAGTGCCTGAGGCAGGGGAAGAGCTCCGTTTCCACTTGCCGGGTGGTGGCGCTGTACATGCCCTGCAGGGAGAGAGACCCCAGAGAGAAAGTGGATGTGTCAAAAGAAGGGACCTCAAATTTACCCTTATAGAGCCCTTATTTCAGACCTTAACAATTTTAGGACTTTAACCATCTGGGCATATACTTACTCTTACTGGTGCTGGTGAAAGGGGCTTATGCCCGAGGAAAATTCATTCATTCAGCCAACTTTCATGAGCACCAACTACGGGCTGGTTGTCAGATTTAGATTCTTAAGCCAAAAGGACAGGGTCCCTTCCCTCAAGGTTTTATAACAAGGTCAAGTATAAACAGTTATAATCGAGTAATGAGGCAATCTTAATAGACTAGAAAGTTCTGTGACCAGTGCCTGGCATTAAGCCGGTGTACAAATATTTGTGCAATGAATCATGAGGAGGTAAACAAGGACCTGAGGTCTCAGGGTCTTCTGGGCCCATCTAGAAAGGCTTCCAGAGGATGAGACATGTATATGAGACCTGAGCCCTTCTCCCAGGGAAGGGACAGTGGCGGGGAAGGGACAGTGGCGGGGAAGGGCATGTTCCAGGCTGAGTGCAGGGCCAGGTGGGGAAGGAAGGGTCCAAGGTGTACAGATAGGCAGGAAGGAAGCAGATGCCTAGTGGCCAGCCTGAGGAGCTTGAATGTTATTCTCAGGTACCTGGGAGCCATCTGCAGGCTTTCAGCAGGGGGTGGCTGCTATGCAGAGGGCACAGGGGGCAGTCAGAGTGGCAAAGAGAGCCCAGAATGAGCGGGAGTTCTGGAGACCTTGGCCTCTGCAGCCCTGGCCCTCACCTGGTACACAGTGGGCAGGATCCAGCCATTGCTCTTGCAGAAGGTACAGATCTCAGCCACTTCCCAGGCGGCATAGTTGGAGAGGCCAAGCTCCACGAACTTGCCCTGCACGGGTGAGGCTCCAGTCAGAACGCAGTGCAGCCCAGACCAGGAAGGGGAGGCCCGGGTGGGGCCCTTGGGAGTGGGGCTGTTCCCTGCTCCACCCTGGGACCGCCCTGGTACCTCTGCTCTCACCAGTAGGAACAGGATAAGGAGAGCAGCAGCGGCCACCTCCCAGAGCTCAGGGGTCCCCTCACCTCCTGGTGCAGCTGGTGGCAGGCGCGCAGCGTCTCTTCCACCGGGGTGCTGCGGTCAGGTGCATGTAGGTAGAAGAGGTCCACTCGGGGACACTGCAGCCGCTTCAGTGACGTCTCCAGCTGGGACTGGAGACTGTCAGGCTTCAGGGAGTTCCCAAACCATGGATTGGCCTTGGTAGCAATTTTCACTGAGAGGAGAGAGAAACGAAAATTCAGGGCTGGACGTGGTGGCTCACGCCTGTAATCCCAGCACTCTGGGAGGCCGAGGCGGGTAAATCACCTGAGATCAGGAATTTGAGACCATCCTGGCCAACATGGTGAAACCCCGTCTCTACTAAAAATACAGAAATTAGCTGGGGGTGGTTGTGCACGCCTGTAATCCCTGCTAGGGAGGCTAGGCACAAGACTCTCACGAACTGGCCAGGTGTGGTGGCTAATGCCTGTAATCCCAGCACTTTGGGAGGCTGAGGCAGGCGGATCACAAAGTCAGGAGTTCGAGACCATCCTAACTAACACGGTGAAACCCTGTCTCTTCTAAAAATACAAAAAATTAGCTGGGCATGGTGGTGGGCACCTGTAGTCCCAGCTACTCGGGAGGCTGAGGCAGGAGAATGGC
>NW_012114253.1:3127084-3146885 GCF_000951035.1 Colobus angolensis palliatus | reverse complement strand
AAGTGAGAGTCTGTCTAAAAAAAGAATTGCATATGAATCTGTGAGGTAGAGGTTGCAGTGAGCCTAGATCATTCCATTGCAGTAAAGCCTGGGCAACAGAGCAAGACTGTCAAAAAAACAAAACAAAACAAAAAAAGTAAGCTTAACACTCTTCTCCCTGCCCCCTATTAAGAATCCTAGTTGGAGGCCGGGTTTGGTGGCTGAAACTTGTAATCCCAGCTATTCAGGAGGCTGAGGCACAAGAATCGTGTGAACCCAGGAGGCAGAGGTTGCAGTGAGCCCAGATCTTGCCACTACACTCCAGCCTGTGGGCCAGAACCAGACTCTGTGTCAAAAAAAAAAAAAAATCCTAGTTGGAGATTAGGCACAGTGGCTCACCCCCATACGGCCAACACTTACGCCCAGGAGGGTGGATTTCTTGAGCCCAGGGGTTTGAGACCAGCCTGGGCAAAATGGTGAAACCCCGTCCCTACAAAAAATACAAAATTTGGCCGGGCATGGTGGCACATGCCTGTAATCTCAGCTACTTGGGAGGCTGAGTTGAGAGGATCACATAAGCCTAGGAGGTCAAGGTTGTAGTGAGCAAATATTGTGCCACTGCACTCCAGCCTGGACGACAGAATGAGACTCTGTTTCAAAAGAAAAATTAAAAAAAGAATCCTAGATCCTAGTGGGCTGGAATAACAGGGGAGTGGAGAGTCCTCTTTCCACTTTTCACACTTAGAAAGTCACTTAGGCTGGCAGGAGGGCAGTCACTGGAGCCCTTGAGACCTGGGAGAGAGCAGGTTTGAGGAACTATTCATCTGGAATTTTTCCATGCTACCTCCACCCCTCTGCTTCTCAATTGAACTTAACTTCAGATCTGAGATCTGAGCACTTTCACTAGCCAATCTTGGACTCAAAGACAGAAGGCAAAGAAGGATTAATAAAGAAAAGAAAAAAGTCAGAATAAGGGCCAGGCACAGGGTGCAGATCTGTGTTGGCTCACACCTGTAATCTCAGCACTTTGGGAAGCCAGGGCAGGAGGATTACTCGAGCCCAGGAGTTGGAGACCAGCCTGGGCAACAAAGTGAGACTCTGGTTTCGATGAATAATACAAAAAATTAGCCAGGTGTGGTGGCACAGGTCTGTGTTAGTCCCAGCTACTCAGGAGGCAGAGGTGAGAGGATGGCTTGAGCCCTGAGAGGTCAAAGCTGCAATGAGCCGTGATCGCACTATTGCACTCCAGCCTGGGTAAAAGAGCAAGGCCCTGTATCAAAACCACCACCACAACAACAACAACAAGAAAAAACGGAAATAAGATCAGAGCTCTCACCAAGTGGCAGTCGGTGATCTAGAAAGAGCGTGGCACTGAGATGCAGGCACAGGCTTCTTTTATTTGGGATGTACCATTTGGTGAATCAGAGGAGAAATGGACAAGACTCTACTCAGACACTCAGAGTGGAAGGAGGAAATGGTGCTAATATTAAGAGCAAAGAAACAGCTAACATTTCCCAGTCCTCACTATGTGCCTGCCAGGCATCGGCCTAAGCACCGCACGTGGCATCAGACTGAGGGTGGCTCCTCCTGCCCCTTTACACACATCCTCCCCTCGGGCTACACCTGCCTCCTCCAGCACCCACAGCGTTGCCAAATCACATTTGCCTTTCCACACCCATGCCCACTGCCCTGACACCCTTGCCCCTCTTACTCCTCCTGGCAAACTCCTATCCGTTCTTTCTTCACGGGGTCCCTCCCAAAAAGGGCTCCCTCGGCTCCCCAGCCATCTCTAGAATTCGAACTTCCTGAAGTGGGTTAGTGCCCATTTCTCTCCAATAGCCTCAGACAGAGCCTCCCACAGAGAGGGCAGTGAGACCCTGTACCACACCCAATTCCCCATCATGCTAAGGGAGCTGGCAAGGTTCCCGGGCGTTGCCACCCTGGTGAGGTACCATTGTGAGTACCACAAGGTACTCAGAGCAAAGTCCAGGTCCCTGAGCAGGCTGGCGTGAGCGTAGGAGCAAGCAGATAGTGTGCTGGGTCTAAACTCTGATTTCGGACTGTGCCAGGGAGTGCCAGGCGATAAGCACAGAATTTCTGCAGATCAGGCCCGTCAAGGGCACCTGCAGGGCACAGGTTGGGACAGGAGCTGCACAATGCCAGATTCCAATGTTTTTCGTGCTCCAGAGATGGGCTAGCCAAGTCATTCCAGGCAAGACCAAGTCATCCAGGCCTCAGTGAGGGTGGTGGCTACCTCCCGGAAGACGAGAGAAAAGGAGTCCAGACAAAGTACTGTCCAGTTGTCCAGAGCTAGATGTGCCTGAGGAGCCTGGGGTTCCCAAGGCTGAGAGGTGGACGGGGGTTGGGGGTGGGGAACAAAGCCGTGGGTGCTGCCTGGGGCCAGGGAGAGCTGGGCGGTGCACAGCTGTGGACAGGCTCAGCTCTGCACGGTGCAGAAGGAGAATCAGGGGCCACTGTTACCTCTGCAGTCGCTGCCCCCCAGCCCGAGCCCCAGGCCGCCCAGGATGGTCTCCGACTGGCCGTCGCTGTACAGGAAGGCCGTGTCTATCTCGGTGTGGCCTCGCTCCAGGAAGGCGCGCGTGACTGCGGCGCTGGTGGGCGCGTCCATGCGGCGCCCCATTTCCATGGCGCCCAGCACTGTGGCGGGCCGGGCCCGCGATAGCTGCCGGGACATGACGGCGGCAACGGGATACTGCGACAGCCCAGGCGCAGCGCGCAGCAGTCGGAAGCACCAGCCCCGGAGCTGGCGGCCGCGTGGCTTTAGGGACTGGCTCGGGCCCCGCCCACTGCGGAGTGGGGTTGAGGGCGCGGCGGAAGGTGCCCAACACCGGCCACGCGCTGGACTCGGCGCTCAATCACGAGGACCGTCTGCACTTGCACCAAGCAAGAGGCGAAATGGCTGTGGCTTCCTACTGGCGACTCACGTCTTGGCGATTTTAACGCTCCTCAACGTCCGCAAGGGTGAGGGGGTCCAAGGGTGGTGACGATCCCCAAGGGCGGGGACTCCTCTCTGCCCCGTCCTCCCCCATCCCTGGGCCTCGCCCGCCCAGGAGCTGTCCCAGGTCTCTGTCTCCTCCAGGAGGGAGCTTAAGGAGTGGGGTGGACCTAAGGGCTGTTCCACCTGCCTGCCCTGCGGTTCAGGACGACGAGGCTTACCAAAGGCTTAAGACAGTCCCTGTGGAGTGACATGGTTAAAGTCTTGAAAGAAAAGAACTGTTGGCATTGAATTCTGTACCTAAGTGGAAAAAATAAAAAAATAAAAATAAAAATTAAAAAACTGACTGACTGTGGTGACTTACACCTGTAATCTCAACACTTTGGGAGATCAAGGCAGGAGAATAGACTGAGCCCAGGAGTTTGAATCCAGCCTGGCAACATAAGGAGGCCCTGTCTCAAAAGAAAAAAAGAAAAAAGAAGATAGAAAAATGGACCAATGCCCAGCTGCAGTGTGCTGTGATAGCTCCACTGCACTCTGCCCTGGGTGACAGAGGGCAAATCTGTCTCCAAATACAAAAGAAAAAAAAAAAAAAGACACATAGACAGATGGAACAAATGAAAAACCAACAGCAAGATTAATTTAAACCTAATCATATCAATAATTACGTTAAATATAAATGAAAAAATCCTTACAAGTAAAAGGCAGAGATTGTTAGAATGGATAAAAAAGCAAAACCAACTATATAGTAAATATTAGAAAACTATTGAAATATATAAACAGAGTGAGTGAACAGTAAAAAAGATGGACCAGGCATGGTGGCTCACGCCTGTAATCCCAGCACTTTGGGAGGCCAAGGGGGGCGGATCACCTGAGGTCAAGGGTTGGAGACCAGCCTAACTAAAATGGAGAAACCCCGTCTCTACTAAAAATACAAAATTAGCCGGGCGTGGTGGTGCGTGCCTGTAATCCCAGCTACCTGGGAGGCTGAGGTAGGAGAATCGCTTGAACCTGGGAGGTGGAGGTTGCTGTGAGCCAAGATGGCACTCCACTCCAGCCTAGATAACAAGAGCAAAATTCTGTCTCAAAAAAAAAAAAGAAAGAAAAGAAAAAGGTGAAAAGATGGGAAAAGACATACCTTGACAAAACTAAATTTTAAAAAGTTGGAATGGCTACGTCAATATCAGACAAAGTAGATTTCAAAACAAAAAATACTGGCCCATACAGTGGTTGACACCTGTAATCTCAGCACTTTGGGAGGCTGAAAAGGGAGGATTGCTTGAGCCCAGGAGTTTGAGACCAGCCTGGGCAACACAGAGAGATCTTATCTCTACAAAAAAAATTTTTTAAAGATTATCACAATGTGGTAGCATGTGCCTGTGGTCCCAGTTATTCAGGAGGCTGAGGTGGGAGGATCAGCTGAGCCTGGGAAGTCAAGGCTACAGTGAGCTGTGTTCATGCCACTGCACTCCAACCTGGGCAGCAGATTGAGACCCTGTCTCAAAACAACAACAATAACAACAACAACAACAACAACAAAAAACCTACCAAAGACAAAGAGGGACATGTCATAATGACAAAGAGGTCAATTAACAAAGAAAATATAATCCTCAATGTATATGCAAATAAAAGTAGAGCATCAAAATGCATGAAAAGCAATAATAGAACTTAAGAAGAAATAGACAAATACAAAATTGTAGTTGGAGGTTTCAACACCACTCTCAACAGTTGTAGGACAGTTATCAGTCATAATTTACAGAAACTCAGTAAAGGTATACAAGACTTGAACAGGCCAGGCGCCGTGGCTCGCACCTGTTATCCCAGCACTTTGGGAGGCTGAGGCGGGTGGATCACGAGGTCAGGAGTTCAAGACCAGCCTGGCCAAGATGGTGAAACCCCGTCTCTACTAAAAATGCAAAAAGTTAGCCAGACGTGGTGGTGCGGTAATCTCAGCTACTTGGGAGGCTGAAGCAAAGAATTGCTTGAACCCAGGAGGCAGAGGTTGCAGTGAGCCAAGATCGTGCCATTGCACTCCAGCCTGGGTGACAGAGCAAGACTCCATCTCAAAAAAAAAAAAAAAAGAAGACTTGAATAACGCTATTTAACCAATTCCACGTAAACAACATGAATGGAATACCCAGCAACAGCAGAATGTGCATTCAAGTGCACATCCACCAAGATATACCGTCTTTGGAGGCATAAAACAAGTCTTAATACATGCAAAAGAGGCCGGGCGTGGTGGCTCACATCTGTAATCCCAGCACTTTGAGAGACAGAGGCAGGGAGATCACTTGAAGGCAGGGAGATCACTTGAGGTCAGGCGTTCCAGATCAGCCTGGTCAACATGGTGAGAATCCATCTCTACTAAAAATATAAAAAATAGACAGGCATGGTGGCATGCACCTGTAATCTCAGCTACTCGCGAGGCTGAGGCAGGAAAATCACTTGAACCTGGGAGACAGAGGTTGCAATGAGCCAAGATCATGCCACTGCACTCCAGCCTGGGCAACAGAGTGAGATTCCGTCTAAAAAAGAAAATAACAAAAATAAATTAACAGGCCGGGTGTGGTAGCTCACGCCTGTAATCCAAACACTTTTGGAGGTCGAGGCAGGCAGATTACCTGAGGTCAGGGGTTCTCTAGACCAGCCTGGCCAACATGGTGAAACCCCATCTCTACTAAAAATACAAAAATTAGCCGGAGGTGGTAGCTTATGCCTCTAATCCCAGTTACTCAGGAGGCTGAGGCAGGAAAATTGCTTGACCCCAGCAGGTGGAGGTTACGGTGAACCGAGATCGCACCACTGCACTCCAGCCTGGGCAACAGAGTGAGACTCCGACTGAAAAAAATAAAGAAAGAAAAGAAAAGGGGAAAAAAAGAAAAGAAATAAATGAACACGTAAATTTCAAAGGATTTAAATAATACAAAGTACATCTCTGAACACAATGGAATTAAACTAGAAAATAATAACAGAACTTAGAGCCTGAGAGGGAACTGAAAATAAGTAAATAGGTAAATAAATAAATAGAATAAAAAGGAAAAATAGAAAATAATAACAGAATGATATCTGGAAAATCCCTACATATTTGGATTTTAAATTACCCATGGATCAAAGATGTAATCTCAAGGAAAATTAGATCATATTTTGAACTGAATGAAAGTAAAAACATGACATGTCAAATTTTCTGAGATGCAGCCACAGTAGTGCTAAGAGGGAAATTTATAGCATCACTTTGACATATGAAAGAAGAAATATCTCAAATCAATAATGTAAACATTCACTTTTTTTTTTTTTTTTTGAGACGAACTCTCCCTCTGTTGTACAGACTAGAGTGCAGTGGTGTGATCTCTGCTCACTGCAACCTCGGCCTCCCAGGTTCAAGCAATTCTCCTGCCTCAGCTCCTGAATAGCTGGAATTACAGGCATGTGCCACCACACCTGGCTAATTTTTGTATTTTTAGTAGAGACATCATCTCGCCTTGTTGGCCAGCTGGTCTCGAACTCCTGGCCTCAAGGGATCCCCTCCCACCTCAGCCTCCCAAAGTGTTGGGATTACAGGTGTGAGCAACTGCACCTGAGCGGGTCTTTTCTTTTATTAAGTTGTAAGAGTCCTGTCTCTTTTCTAGCTACAAGTTCCTTAACAGATACGTGATTTGCAAAATACTATCCCATTCTGTGGGTTGTCTTTTCACTTTCTTGATAGTGTTCTCTGAAGCACGAACATTCTAAACTTTGATGGTGTTGACTTTACTTTTTCTTTTGTCACGTGTGCTTTAGGTGTCAATATCTAAGAAACCACTGCCTAATCCAAAGTCATACTTACTCCAGTATTTTCTTCTAAGAGTTTTACAGTTTTACCGTATACATTGAGGTGGCTGATTCGTTTGAGTTAATATTTTGTGTATGGTATGGGGAAAGGGTCTCAAACTCCTGTGGTCAACACCCACCACCAAGCCCGGCTAATTTTTGTGTGTTTTTAGTAGAGACGGGGTTTCACGTGTTTAGCTAGGATGGTCTCGATCTCCTGACCTAGTGATCTGCCTGCCTCGGCCTCCCAAAGTGCTAGGATTACAGGCAAGAGCCACCACGCCCAGCCTCACTTTCTTTATGCAGTCTTTAAAGCAAAAGAGTTCTAAACTTTGATGATGTCTAATTTAATTTCTCTTTTGTTGTGTGTGCTTCTGAGGAACAATTGCCCAATCCAAGGCCACAAGATTTATCCCTATGTTTTCTTTTTCTTTCTTTGAGACAGAGTCTCGCTCTGTCACCGAGGCTGGAGTGGAGTGGCACAATTTTGACTCGTTGCAACCTCTGCCTCTTGGGCTCAAGTGATTCTGGTCCCTCAGCCACCTGAGTAGCTGGGATTACAGGAGTGTGCCACCATCGTGGCCCTGTATTTTCTTCTAAAAGTTTTTATAATTTTAGCCCATAGATTTAGGTCTATGACTCATGTTGTGTTTATTTTCTTATGTATGGTATGCAGAAGGGGTCCAACTTCATTCTCTTACTTGCAAATATCTAGATGTTGTTGAAGATGGTTATTTTCTTCTTCTTCTTTTATTTATTTATTTATTTATTTATTTTTTGAGACAGAATCTCGCTCTGTTGCCCAGGCTGGAGTGCAGTGGCACGATCTGGGCTCACTGCAAGCTCCGCCTCCCAGGTTAACACCACTCTCCTGCCTCAGCCTCCCGAGTAGCTGGGACTACAGGTGCCCACCACCACGCTGGGCTAATTTTTTGTATTTTCAGTAGAGATGGGGTTTCACTGTGTTAGCCAGGATGGTCGCTATCTCCTGACCTCATGATCTGCCCACCTTGGCCTCCCAAAGTGCTGGGATTACAAGCGTGAGTCACCGCACCCGGCCTGAAGATGGTTATTTTCCTTGTTGAATTGTCTTGACACTTTTTAAAATTAATTGACAATATATGAAAGGGTTTACTGCTGGAGTCTAAATTCTAATCCATTGATTTATGTCTAGCCTTATGCCAGGACCACACTGTCTTTAGCACTGTAGTTGTTTTTTCTGTTTATTTGCTTGTTTTTTGTTTTGTTTTGTTTGGAGACGCAGTCTCACTCTGTCACCCAGGCTGGAGTGTAGTGGCCTGATCTCGGCTCACTGCAACCTTCCTCTCCCAGATTCAAGCAATTCTCCCTGCCTCAGCCTCACTAGTAGCTGGGATTACAGGCACCTGCCACCACTATGTAGTTTGGTAGTAGTTCTGAAATCAGAAAGTGTTAGTCCTCCAACTGTGTTCTTTTTCAAGCATATTTTGGGTATCCTGGGTGCCCTGAATTTCCCTGTGAATTTTAGAACCAGTTTTCCAATTCCTGTGGTCTAAAAAAAAAAAAGCTGGCTGAGCGTGGTGGCTCGTGCCTGTAATCCCAGCATTCGAGGCACCAAGAGGGGCATATCAACTGAGGTCAGGAGTTCAAGACCAGCCTGGACAACATGGCAAAACTCAGTCTCTACAAAAATACACAAATTAACCAGGTGGGTGGCTCACACCTGTAATCCCAGCTACTCAGGAAGCTGTGCAGGAAAAATCACTTGAACCCAGGAGATGGAGGTTGCAATGAGCCAAGATTGCGCCACTGCACTCTAGCCTGGGAGACAGAGTGAGACTCCATCTTGAAGAAAAAAAAAAAAAAAGCCAGTTGGGATTTGGACAAGGATTATGTTGAATTTTCTCATCATCTTGGGGGATTTTGTCATTTTAAGCAATTGAATTTTGGTGTGCTTTTTTGTCCAAAGATAACTGACAGACCATCACACATCAGGGAGAATCTATGTTGTATGGATAAAAAGAATCAGGGGTTGACTTCTTTTTATAAAGAATAAATTTTGTCTGTAGGGTGTCTCCCTCTGGTCAGCAAATGGGACTTTTCTTGGGGTCAGGCTTTTGGATGAGTAGTGTTACCTAAATTTCCAAGTTGGGTCCCTTTTATCATTTTAAGGGGCTGCTCCAAGTATTGCCTGCTGCCCTGCCCACAGCTGGAGGGATTTTGCTGCAATGGTCAAACAGTAACCACCACACCTGGGATTTTCCTTTCCCAGCCTTGAGTGCCTCCTGTTTGGAGTAGGGGTGTAGGGGTGTTCTGAGGAAAATGTGGACCCCGCTGCCCTTGCCCCCAAGCCCAATAAAAAGAAGCCCAGAACCACCACTGAGAAAGTTGTGGATGAAAAGACAGGAGGCTTTAGCTAAGACAAGAGGAAAGCCATTGCTGAGATTATGGAATATTAAAAATGTTCCACATTAATACAGTTTGAATGTTTTCTCCGCTTCAAATCCCATGTTGAAATGTGACCTCCAGGCCAGGTGCTATGGCTCACGCCTGTAATCCCAGCACTTTGGGAGGCTGAGGCGGGCAGATCACGAGGTCAGGAGTTCGAGACCAGCCTGGTCAACACAGTGAAACCCCATCTCTACTAAAAATACAAAAATTAGCCGGGGTAGTGGTGGGCGTCTGTAGTCCCAGCTACTCAGGAGGCTGAGGCAGGAGAATCGCTTGAACCCGGGAGGCGGAGGTTGCAGTGAGCCAAGATCGTGCCACTGCATTCCATGTGGGTGACAGAACTAGACTCTGTCAAAAAAAGAAAGGGAAGGGAAGGGGAGGGGAGGGAGGAGGAGGGGAGGGGAGGGGAACCTCTAGTGTTGGAAGAGGGCCTTGTGGGAGGTGTTTGGGTCATTGGGGCGGATCCCTCATGAATGGCTTGGTGCTATCCTCATGATAATAAATTCTTCCTCCATTACTTCACATGGGACCTGGTTGTTTAAAAGAGCCTGGCACCGTCTCCCTCTTGCTCCCTCTCTTGTCATGTGATATGCCCGCTTCCTTTTTCCCCTTCCACCGTGATTGTAAACTTCCTGACGCCCTCACTAGAAGCAGGAACTGGCGTCATGCTCTTCTGACAGCCAGCAGAACTGTGAGCCAAATAAGTCTCTTTTCTTTAAAACGTACCCAGGCTCAGGTGTTCCTTTTTAGCAATGTAAATGGACTAACATAGAAAATGGGTATTGAGGAGTGCAGCATTATTGTAACAATACCTGAAAATGGATGCGGAAGCAGCTTTGGACCTGGGTAATGGACAGGAGTTGGAGGAGTTTGGAGGGCTCAGAAGATGACAGGAAGATAAGGGAAAGTCTGGAACTTCTTAAAGACTTGTTAAGTAGTTGTGACCAAAATGTACTAGAAATACAGACAATGAAGGACAGGCCGAGGAGATCTCAAATGGAAATGGGGAATTTATTGGGAGCCAGACCAAAGGTCACCCATGTTATCCCTTAGCAAAGAGCTTAGCTGCATTGTGTTCTTGTTCAAGGGATTTGTGGAAGGTTCAACTGAAGAATGATAACCGAGAGCATCTGGTGGGAGAAATTTCAAAGCTGCAAAGCATTCAGGATGTGGCATTCTTGTTTCCAAAAACCTACAGTCAGATACAGGAGCCAAGGAATGAATTACAGTTGGAATTCATAATTAAAAGGGAACTGGAGTGTAATAGCTTGAGAACTGGCAGCCTGGCCATGTGATGAAGAAGGAAAGAGCATTTCAGCAGAGGAATTCACGTCAGCTGTAGAACAATCACTTGCTAGAGAGATGAGAATGACTAAAAGGGAGTCAAGTGCTAATGGCCAAGATGATGGGAAAAGGGCTCAAAGCCATTTCAGAAGACTTCAGGACAAACTTCACAGACGCTGCTAGGGCAATGCCGGGGGGAATGTGAGGCTGGAGCCCCCCCCCCCCCCCCCCACAGTCTCCACTAGGGCACTACCCAGTGGAGCTGTGGGAAAGAGGCTACTACTCTCCAGACCCCAGGATTGTGGAGCCACCAGCAGCTTGTGCCCAGAGCCTGGAAAAGCCACGGGCACTTACTCCAGCCAGTGAGAGCAGCCATGGGGCTGCATCCTGCAAAGCCACATAAGTGGAGCTGCCCAAGGCCTTGGAAGCCCACCCCTTGCACCAGTGTGGACAGGATGTGGGAAATGGAGTCCAGGATTATCTTGGAGCTTTACATTTATGACGCCTGCCCTACTGGGTTTCAGACTTGCGTGGGCCTGTTACCCCTTTCTTTTGGCTGATTTCTCCCTTTTGCAATGGGAATGTTACCCAAAGCCGGCACCACCATTGTATCATGGAAGTAAATAACTTGGTTTTGATTATACAGGTTCATAGGTGGATAAAACTTACCTTGAGTCTCGGGTGAGACTTTGGACTTAGATTGAGTTGATGCTGGAACAAGTTAAGACTTTGGGTGACTATTGGGAAATGATGACTGTATTTTGCAATGTGAGAAGAACATGACATTTGGCGGGGGTAGTGCTACAATGATATCATTAGGGTTTTTTTCCCCTCCAAATCTCATGTTGCAATGTGATCAATGTTAGAGGTGGGCCTGGTGGGGGGTGTTAGGGTTTGGGGGCAAATCCCTCATGAATGGCTTGGTGCCATGCGTACAGTAATGAGCGAGTTCCGGCTTTATGAGCTCATACAGGATCTGGTTGTTTAAAAGAGCCTGGAATTTCCTCCCCTGTCTCTTGCTCCCTTTCTTGCCATGTGACATGCTGGCTCCGCTTCCCCTTCTGCCATGATTGTAAGCTTCCTGAGGCCCTCACCAAGAGTAGATGCCGGCACCACACCCCTTTGTACAGACTGCAGAACCGTAAGCCAAAGAAATCTCTTTCCTTTATTAATGATCCAGTCTCAGGTATTCTTTAATAGCAACGCAAACAGACTAACACACAGCATCCTGGGAGGCTTTATTCTTCATCTGGTGGTGACTCTACTGTTAGGTTTTTGTTCAAATAGTTCCATTCCTAAGAATTTACTGAGGCAGTTCTAAATTAAAGAAAGCATGAGAGACAAAAGAGGTTACAGAAGAGCCTTGGGCAGCCTGAGCCACGATGGGCCTAGCGGAAGTAGTTGGGACATTCGTGAGCAACCAAATGCCAGGCTTGATTAAAGGCGTCCACGACAGCCGGCTTCAGGGGCCCTTCCTCTGCCGCTGCCAAGTTCTGCTCCAACTGCTCCAGGCTGGACATGCCCAGGATGACCGCGTCCCCGTGGGCACCCTGCAAGGGAGATGGCCAGACTTCAGCCTTCTGCTGCACAGCAACTCCACTCGCAGCCCTCCCAGCCACCTCCCTGCTGAGATTTGGGCACTCTTGTATCCCAGACGTCCAGAAATAAGATGCCTTGGATAGCTGTACCCATGTGACTCGAAACTTGTATTCTTTCCCCTACTGCCACACAATACTTCCAGACAGACCTACATTCACAGCCCAGTTCTGCCCCCCAGCAGCTGTGTAAACGTGGCTAAGTTATTAAACCTCTCTGAGACTCAATCCTCTTCTCTATTTTCAACATGGTTATGGGTGCGAAAAATTATGTAGAGTGCTTAGCTCCCGTTTATTGAGCACCTACTGTATATATGCCAGACACTATTGCAACATCTGAGGCTGAAGCTGGATATAAATTTGAATGAGGAAGACATGGTGTACCAAGAGAGGGAAACTCCAGCTCCCACCAAAGGATGAGACTAGTGGGTTTTACAGTTAAACCTGTGTTAAAATGTTAAAATGTCTGCCCCTTTCATAGCTGGGCGAAACTCAGGTTCCTCATCAATAACACCAGGACAGTCATTTCATAAAGCTGAAGGAATAATGAAATCCCTGCAGCAAAGCCCTTATTACAAAGCCTGGTACGCAGATACCATCAAGGCCAATGGGAAGGCCAAGCGCAGTGGCTCACACCTGTAATCCCCACACTTTCAGAGGCTGAGGAGGGTGAATTATCTGAGCTCAGGAGTTTGAGACCAGCCTGAGCAACATGGTGAAACCCCATCTCTACTACAAATACAAACAATTAGCTGGGCATGGTGGTGCATGCCTGTAATCCCAGCTACTCGGGAGGCTGAGACAAAAGAATTGCTTCAGCCCAGGTGGCAGAAGTTGCCATGACCTGAGATGGTGCCACTGCACTCCCACCTGGGTGACAGAGTGAGACTCTGTCTCCAAAAAAAATAAAACATAGAAAAAGACCAGTGGGAAGAATGTTTGTGAGAGTTGAAAGAAAGAGAAATTTTAGAGGAATCAATAAACAAATGTTTTAGCCCTCATCCAAATATATTGCTGGTCTCCCAGGAAGGGAAGGAGCTGAGCGCCCAGGGTCTCTGGTTACCTGCAGCTGTGAGTGGTGGTACATCCACCGGAGGGTGGCCGAGGTCATGCTGGGGGCGCTGGCGCCATACGCAGCCTGCAGGGCCTTCTCCACCAGGGCAATGCCCTCGAAGTGGTTCTCCTTCCAGTAGCTGGGAAGGGGGGACAGTGGCACAGGGCACAGGGGTCAGTACCATGGGGGTCACACTGGGAGCCACAACCAAAGAGCCAACTGAGGGACAGGTGTGCTCTCTAGCCATGAGTCTCCCACTTTGCTGGGCGTCAGAACCACCCAGGATGCCGGGCCCCTCAGCAGAGACCTCAAAGAGTCTTTATTCCTGACGACTCAGCAGCCTGCTCTTATTTTCCTTAGGGACACGAAGGCCACTGGGATGGAACAGGACTCGGCCTCAGGCCTCCTGGACCTCCCTCCAGGCTCCTTCTTTCCTTCCCAGCAGGTGATTGCTCAGGAAAGAGCTACGACTTCAAGACCCTGAGGTCCAGGGAGACTCATTTCCTCCTGGAGGTCCCCAGACAACAAGAAAACCCACGGAGGGTTTGGAAATTCCTGAAGAAATTCAGGGTGCAGCAGCGAGGAAAGGCCTTACCCCAGGAGCAGCCAGGACTTCATTCCACATAAAGCTGACCCCACCCCAGCCATCCACACCAAGCACCCCCAGCTCACCGATTCCTGTACATCTCTGCCCACTGATTCCCAAAGAAGCGGCCCACGGGCTGTTTCCCGTCCTTGTCCTCATACTTGTACCTGCCAGTCAGCAGGCCCCCTGCGGGAAGGCAGCAATCAGCCCCCGGGCCCAGAGTACCCCAGAAGCTGCCACGTCCCTCAGGGCTCTGGTCTAGGGGAGGGACAGGGACCCAGGAGGGCTGAAGGATGCAGCCTTGACCTCTTTGACCTGAGAGGTCAAAGTTTGTCAAACCCTCCCTGCTTCCCAGGTCCTGGGCTGGGCATCTGTGGGTCGGGAATAGGCTGAGTCAGAGCCAGGAACGCTCCACGTACCAGCCAGAGGGTTGAAGGCATAGAACCTCAGTCCAAAGTGCCTGAGGCAGGGGAAGAGCTCCGTTTCCACCTGCCGGGTGATGGCGTTGTACATGCCCTGCAGGGAGAGGGGCCCAGGGGAGAGGGTGGATGTGTCAAAAGAAGGGACCACAAATTTACCCTTATAGAACCCTTATTTCAGACCTTAACAATTCTAGGACTTTAACCATCTGGGCATATACTTATTCTTACTGGTGCTGGTGAAAGGGGCTTATGCCCGAGGAAAATTCATTCATTCAGTCAACTTTCATGAGCACCAACTACGGGCTAGTTGTCAGATTTAGATTCATAAGCTAAAAGGACAGGGTCCCTTCCCTCAAGGTTTTATAATAAGGTCCAGTATAAACAGTTACAATCGAGTAAAGAGGCATTCACAATAGACTAGAAAGTTCCGTGACCAGTGCCTGGCACCAAGTAGGTGTAGAAACATTTGTGGAATGAATGATGAGGAGGTAAACGAGGACCTGAGGTCTCAGGGTCTTCTGGGCCCTTGTAGAAAGGCTTCCAGAGGAAGACACCCGTATGTGAGACCTGAACCGTTCTCCCGGGGAAGGGGCAGTGCAGGGCAGGGCGTGTTCCAGGCTGAGTGCAGGATCAGGTGGGGAAGGAAGGGTCCAAGATACACAGATAGGCAGGAAGGAAACAGATGCCCAGTGGCCAGCCTGAGGAGCTTGCATGGCATCCTGAGGAGCTTGAATGGCATCCTGAGGGTATGTGGGAGCCATCTGCAGGGTTTGAACAGGGGGTGCCTGCTATGTAGAGGGTACCGGGGGAGTCAGAGGGGAACAGTGAGCCCAGGATGAGCGGGAGTTCTGGAGACCTTGGCCTCTGCAGCCCCGGCCCTCACCTGGTACACAGTGGGCAGGATCCAGCCATTGCTCTTGCAGAGGGTACAGATCTCAGCCACTTCCCAGGCGGCATAGTTGGAGAGGCCAAGCTCCACGAACTTGCCCTGCATGGGTAAGGCTCCAGTCAGAACACAGTGCAGCCCAGACCAGGAAGGGGAGGCCCGGGTGGGGCCCCTGGGAGTGGGGCTGTTCCCTGCTCCACCCTAGGACCGCCCTGGTGCCTCTGATCTCACTAGTGGGATCAGGATGAGAGCAGCAGCGGGCCACCTCCCAGAGCTCAGGGGTCCCCTCACCTCCTGGTGCAGCTGGTGGCAGGCACGCAGCGTCTCTTCCACCGGGGTGCTGTGGTCTGGCATGTGCAGGTAGAAGAGGTCCACTCGGGGACACTGCAGCCGCTTCAGTGACGTCTCCAGCTGGAACCGGAGACTGTCAGGCTTCAGGGAGTTCCCAAACAGTGGATTGGCCTTGGTATCAATTTTCACTGAGAGGAGAAATGAAATTCAGGGCCTGGCACCATGGCTCACACCTGTAATCCCAGCACTTTGGGAGACCGAGGTGGGCAGATCAGGAGGTCAGGAGTTCGAGACCAGCCAGACCAACATGATGAAACCCCATCTCTAATAAAAACACAAAAATTAGCCGGGCGTGGTGGGACCCGCCTGTAGTCCCCAGCTAGCCAGGAGTCTGAAGCAGGAGAATTGTTTGAACCCAGGAGGCAGAGGTTGCACTGAGTCGAGATTGTGCCATAGCACTCCTGTCTGGTGACAGAGTGAGACTCCTTCTAAAAAAAAAAAAAAAAAAAGAATCTTAGTTCTCAGTGAGTCAGTGAGCTGGACTAACAGGGAGTGGAGAGTCCTCTTCCCACTTTTCACACTTAGAAAGTCACTTAGGCTGGCAAGAGGGCAGTCACTGGAGCCCTTGAGGCCTGGCAGGGAGCATGTTTGAGGAACTATTCATTTGGAAGTTTTCCATGTCACCTCTGCTTCTCAACTGAACTTCACTTCAGATCTGAGATCTGAGGACTTTCACCAGCCAACCTTGGACTCAAAGAAGACAAAAAAGGATTTAAAAAAACAAAACAACAACAAAAAAAAAAACAGAAATAAAGCCCAGGCAGAGGGTGCAGATCTGTGTTGGCTCACACCTGTAATCTCGGCACTATGGGAGGCTAAGGCAGGAGGATCACTTGAGCCCAGGAGTTTGAGACCAGCCTGGACAACAAAGTGAGACTCCCATCTCGATGAATATTATAAAAAAATTAGCTGGGTGTGGTGGCACAGGCCTGTGTTAGTCCCAGCTCCTCAGGAGGCTGAGGTGGGAGGATCGCTTGAGCCCTGAGAAGTCAAAGCTTCAATAAGCCATGATCGCACCACTCCACTCCAGCCTAGGCAAAAAAAGCAAGATCCTGTCTCAAAAAAAAAAAAAAAAAAAAAATCAGAAATATGGTTAGAGCTCTCAACGAGTGGCAGCCGGGTGATCTAGAAAGAGTGTGGCACTGAGATGCATGCACAGGCTGGGTTCGTTCGGGATCTACCATGTGGTGAATCAGAGGAGAAATGACTCCACTCAGACACTCAGAGTGGAAGGAGGAAACGGTGCTAATACTAAGAAGAAAGACATTTCACAGCCCTCACTATATGCTTGCCAGGCACTGGCCTAAGCACTGCACATGGCATCAGACTGAGGGTGGCTCCTCCTGCCCCTATACACACATCTTCCCCTCAGGCTACACCAGCTTCCTCCAGCACCCACGGCATTGCCAAATCACATTTGCTTTTCCATACCCGTGCCCACTGCCCTGACACCCTTGCCCCTCGTACTCTTCATGGCAAAATCCTCTCTGTTCTTTCTTCACGGGGTCCCTCCCAGGAAGGGCTCACTCCGAGCTCCCCAGCCATCTCTAGAATTGGAGCTTCCTGGAGTGGGTTAGTGTCCATTTCTCTCCAATAGCCTCAGACAGAGCCTCCCACAGACAGGGCAGTGAGAACCTGTACCACCCCAATCCCCCATTCCCTTGAGGGAGCTGCCAAGGCTCCTGGGCACTGCCACCCTGGTGAGGTGCCCTTGAACCTGGTGAGGTGCCCTTGTGAGTACCACAAGGTACTCAGAGCAAAGTCTAGGGCGCGAGCAGGCTGGCATGTGTGAAGGAGGAAGCAGATAGTGTGCTGGGTCCAAACTCTGATTTCGGACTGTGCCAGGGAGTGCCAGGCGATAAGCACAGAACTTCTGCAGATCAGGCCCGTCAAAGGCACCTGCAGGGCACAGGTGGGGACAGGAGCTGCACAATGCCAGATTCCAATGTTTTTCGTGATCCAGAGAGGGGCTAGCCAAGTCATTCCAGGCAAGACCAAGTCATCCAGACGTCAATGAGGGTGGTGGCTACCTCCCGGAAGAGAAGAGAGACGAAGAAAAGAGAAGACGAGAGAAAAGTTGTCCGGAGCTAGATGTGCCTGAGAAGCCTGGGGTTCCCAAGGCTGAGAGGTGGACGTGGGTTGGAGAAGCGGGGAACAAAGCCGTGGGTGCTGCCTGGGGCCAGGGAGAGCTGGGCGGTGCACGGCTGTGGACAGGCTCAGCTGTGCACGGTGCAGGGGGAGGATCAGGGGCCAGTGTTACCTCTGCAGTCACTGCCCCCCAGCCCGAGTCCCAGGCCACCCAGGATGGTCTCGGACTGGCCCTCGCTGTACACGAAGGCCGTGTCTATCTCGGTGTGGCCGCGCTCCAGGAAGGCTCGCGTGACTGCGGCGCTGGTGGGCGCGTCCATGCGGCGCCCCATCTCCATGGCGCCCAGCACCGTGGCGGGCCGGGCCAGTGATAGTTGCCGGGACATGACGGCGGCAACGGGATACTGCGACAGCCCGGGGTCAGCGAGCAGCGGTAAACAGTACGTGCTCCGGATCCGGCAGCTGCTTGCCTTTAGGGACTGGCTCGGGCCCCGCCCACCGGGGGGTGGAGCTGACGGCGCCCCCGAAGGTCCTCAACGCCGCCCACGCGCTCAACTCCGCGCTCGACTAGGACCGTCTGCATTTGCACCGAGCAAACTGCGAAATAGCTGTGGCTTCCTACCGGTGACTCTCGTCTTGGAGATTTTAACACTCCTCAACGTCCCCAAGGGTGAGGGGGTCCAAGGGTGGCGACGATCCCAAAGGGCGGGGACTCCTCGGGCCTCCCTGCCGGGTCGTCCCTCCTTCCTCGGCCTTGCCCCAGAGCTGTCCCGGGTCTCTGTCTCCTCCAGAAGGGAGCTTACGGGGTAGGGTGGACCTAGGGCTGTCGCGCCTGCCGTGTGGTCCTGGAGAACGAGGCTTACCAAAAGCTTAAGACAGCGTCCTCATGGAGTGACATGGTTAGAGTGTTGAAAGAAAAGAACTGTTGGCATTTAATTCTGTACCTAAGTGAAAAAAAACTGACTGACTCTGGTGACGTACGCCTGTGATGCCAACACTTTGAGAGATCAAGGCAGGAGGATCACTTGAGCCCAGGTGTTTGAATCCAGCCTGGGCAACATAGGGAGGCCCTATCTCAACAGGAAAAAAAAAAAAAAAAGAAAAATGGACCAGTGCCCAGCTGCAGTGAGCCGTGATAGCTCGACTGCACTCCACCCTGGGTGACAGAGGGCATATCTCTCTGCAAATACGAAAAAGATCAATAGACAGATGGAACAAATGAAAAAACAATAGCAAAGCTGATTTAAACCCAATCATATCAATAATTACATAAATATAAATGATGTAAATGCTCAAAGTAAAGGGCAGTGATTGTTAGAACTGGTAAAAAAGCAAAACCGAACTATATGGTAAATACCAGAAAGGTATTCAAATATAAAAACAGAGGTAGTTTAAGAGCAAAAAGATGGGAAAAGGCATATACTGACAAAACCAAATTTTAAAAAGTTGGAATGGCTAAATGAATATCAGAGAAAGTAGATTTCAAAACAAAGACTGCCCCCACAGTGGGCGACATAATGGCCCACACCTGTAATCTCAGCACTTTGGGAGGCTGAGAAGGAAGGATTGCTTGAGCCCAGGAGTTTGAGACTAGCCTGGACAACACAGGGAGATCTTATTGCTACAAAAAAAAATGAGAAATTATCAAAATGTAGTAGCATGCACCTGTGGTCTCAGTTACTTGGGAGGCTGAGATGGGAGAATCATCTAAGCCTGGGAGGTTGAGGCTGCAGTGAGCTGTGACCACACCACTGCACTCCACCCTGGGCAACAGATTGAGACTGTCTCAAAGCAACAACAGCAACAACCAAAACTACCAAAGACAAAGAGGCACATATCATAATGACAAATAGGTCAATTAATAAAGAAGATATAATTCTAAATATATATGCACCTAAGCATAGATCATCAAAATACATGAAAAACAATAATAGAACTAAAGAAGAAGTAGACAAATACAACATTATAATTGGAGATTTCAACACACCATTCTCAATAGTTGTAGAACAGTTATCAGTCATAATTTACAGAAACTCAGTAAAGGTATACAAGACTCATTGCTATTAACCAATTCCACATAAACAACATGAATGGAATATTCAACAGCAGAATATGCATTCTTTTCAAGTGCATATCCACCAAGATATACTATATTTGGAGGCATAAAACAAGTCTTAATAAATGTAAAAGAGGCCCGGAGCAGTGGCTCACACCTGTAATCCCAGCACTTTGGGAGGCCAAGACAGGTGGATTAACTGAGTTCAGGAGTCTGAGACCAGCCTGGCCAACACAGTGAAACCCTGTCTCTACTAAAAATACAAAAATTAGGCAGGCGTGGTGGCATGCCCCTGTAATCTCAGCTA
>NW_012114253.1:3114646-3126179 GCF_000951035.1 Colobus angolensis palliatus | reverse complement strand
ACCCCATCTCTACTAAAAATACAAAAAAAATTAGCTGGGCATTGTGGCGTGTGCCTGTAATCCCAGCTACTCAGGAGGCTGAGGCAGGAGAATTGCTTCAACCTGGGAGGTGGAGGTTGCAGTGAGCTGAGATCATACCACTGCACTCCAGCCTGGGCAACAGAGAAATACCCCATCAGACTCCGTCTCAAAAGAAAAAAAGAAAAAGAAAAAGAAAAGGAAAATAACAGAATGTAGAGCCTGAGAGGGAACTGAAAGTAAGTAAATAAGTTAATAAATAGAAGAAAAAGGAAAAATAGAAAATAATAATGGAATGATATCTGGACAATCCCCAGATATTTAGAAATTAAATAACCCATGGGCCAAATGTGTAATCACAAGGAAAATTAGATCATATTTTGAACTGAATGAAAGTAAAAACAGGACATATCAATTTTCTGAGATGCAGCCACAGTAATGCTATGAGGGAAATTTATAGCAGCACTCTGACGTATTACAAAAGAAGAAATATTTCAAATCAATAATGTAAGCATTTACTTTTTTGTTTGTTTGTTTTTGAGACAAAGTCTCACTCTGTTGCACAGGCTGGAGTGCAGTGGTGCAATCTCAGCTCACTGCAACCTCGGCCTCCTGGGTTCAAGTAATTCTCATGCCTCAGCTTCCTGCGTAGCTGGAATTACAGGCACGCACCACCGTGCCCGGCTAATTTTTTTATTTTTAGTAGAGAAGGGGTCTCACCATGTTTGCCAGGCTGGTGAACTCCTGGCCTCAAGGGATCCTCTCGCCTCGGCCTCCCAAAGTGCTGGGATTACAGGTGTGAGCCACTGCACTGGCCGAGGCTTTTACTTCAAGAAACCATGAAAGGAAGAGTCAAGTAAAACCAGAATTAGCAGAAGAAAGGAAATAATAAAAATTATAGCCAAAATAGGCTGATGTGGGAGAATTGCTTGAACCGGACAGGCAGAAGCTGCAGTGAGCCAAGATCACTCCTCTGCGTGCTAGCCTGGGAAACAGAGCAAGACGCCATCTCCAAGAAAGAAAAAAAGCCAAAATAAATGAAATAGAAAACAAAAACATTAGCAGAGGTCAGTAAAACCAGAAGTAGGTTCTATAAACAGATCAGTAAAGCTGATAAACCTCTGACTGGACTGATCAGGAATAACAGAGAGAATACACAGATTAACCACACCAGAAACAGCAGAACAGACACCACTACAGATGGCACAAAAATTAAAATGACAGTAGGGTAGATGATTAAAACCTTTATGTGAATACATTTAATAAGTTAGATGAAATGGACAATTTCCTTGAAAAACACAAACTACCAAAGCCCACTAAGGAAAAATGAGACAGCCGGGCACAGTGGCTCACGCCTGTAATCCCAGCCCTTTGGGAGTCCGAGGCAGGCAGGTCACTTGAGGTCAGGAATTGGAGACCAGCCTGGTCAACATGGTGAGACCCCATCTCCACTAAAAATCCAAAAATTAACTGGGTGTGGTGGTGTGCGCCTGTAATCAGTTACTTGGAAGGCTGAGGCAGGAGAAATGTTTGAACCAGGGAGGCAGAGGTTCCAGTGAGCCAAGATCATACCACTGCACTCCAACTTGGGTGACAGAGCCAGACCCTGTCTAAAAAAAAAAAAGAAAAAAAACCCAACAACCTGAATATTTTTTTTTTCTTGAGACAGGATCTTGCTCTGTCTTCTAAGTTTGAGTGCAATTGTGCAAGCATAGCTCACTGCAGCCTCAACCTCCTGGGCTCAAGCGATCCTTCTGCCCAAGCCTCCCAAGTAGCTGGGACTATAGGTGCACTTCATTACACCCGGATAATTTTGTAAAAATATTTTTGTAGGGACAGGGTCTGGCTATATTGCTCAGGCTGGTTTCAAACTCCTGGGCTCAAGTATTCCTCCTGCCTCAGCCTCCCAAAGCGCTGGAATTACAGGTGTGAACCATCTCGTCTAGCCCAGATACTGAATTCTTAATAAAAAACATATTTCCACAAAGAAAACTCCAGGTCTACATGGCTTCATTGGACACTTAAGGAAGAAACAACATCAATTCTGCACAATGTTTCTAGTATGTAGAAGAGGAGAGATCACTTACCAACTCCTCTTGAGGCTAGCATTACCACGTAACAAATGATACAAAGATGTTGCAAGAAAGAAACTACACACATATCCTTCATGGATCTAGACACAAAATCCTTTCTATTTTTTTCAAAAATCCTTTTAAAACTTAGCAAAATGAATACAGTAGTATGTACAAACAATAATGCATCATGACCAAGTTAGTTTCATCCCAGGAATATAAGGTTGGCTTAATATTTTAAAATCAATCAAGATAATTTACTATACTAACAGGCTATAAGATAAAACCCATATGACCATCTCAATAGATGCACAGAAAGCATTTGACAAAATTTAATACCTATTCAAAAAAAACCTCTCAGCCAACTAGGAATAGAAGGGAAGTCCTGAAACTGATACGAGGCATCCATAGGCCAGGCGCGGTGGCTAATACCTACGATCCCAGACTTTGGGAGGACAAGACGGGCGGATTGCTTGAGCCCAGGAGTTCAATATCAATGTGGGCAACATAGCAAGACTGTTCTCTGTAAAAAATAAAATAATTAATAACTGGAGTGCAGTGGAGTGATCTCAGCTCACTGCAAGCTCTGCCTCCCGGGTTCACGCCATTCTCTTGCCTAAGCCTCCCGAGTAGCTGGGGCTACAGGCGCCCGCCACCATGCCCGGCTAATTTTTTTGTATTTTTAGTAGAGACGGGGTTTCACTGTGTTAGCCAGGGTGGTCTCAATCTCCTGTCCTTGTGATCCACCCGCCTCAGCCTCCCAAAGTGCTGGGATTACAGGCATGAGCCATTGCGCACGGCCAAAATAAAATAACTCTTAAAGGGCATACACAAACACCTACAGCTAATATATTTAATGATGAAATCAGACAGTTTTGCCCCTAAGATTGGGAACCAATGATGTCCACTCTTATTCAACATTGTATTGAAGATGCTAGTTATTTCAACGTATTTCTTTTTGTTTGTTTGTTTGCTTTTTGAGACAGAATCTTGCTCTGTCACCTAGGCTGGAGTGCAGTGGCATGGTCTTGGCTCACTGCAGCCTTGACCTCCTCCTGAGTTCAAGAGATCCTCCTACTTCAGCCTCTGGAGTAGCTGGGACTACAGGTGTACACCACCAACCTGGACAATTTTTGGGGTATTTTTTTTTGTAGAGATAAGATTTCACTATGTTGCCCAGGCTGGTCTCCAGTTCCTAGGCTTGAGTGATCCTCTTGCTTTAGCCTCCCAAAACGTTGGGATTACAAGGGAGCCACTGTGCCTGACCACGAACATATTTCAGTACATGAGTAATAATAGACAATTTCTTACATAACTGTAATACCCTTGTCATGCTAACAAAATTAACGATTCTTTGGTGTCACCTAATACTAGGTCCATATTCTTTCTTTCTTTCTTTTTTTTTTTTTTTATGGAGTCTTGCTCTGTCGCCAGGCTGGAGTGCAGTGGTGTGATCTCAGCTCACTGCAACCTCCGCCTTCCGGGTTCAAGTGATTCCCCTGCCGCAGCCTCCCGAGTAGCTGGGACTACAGGTGTGCACCAACACGCCCAGCTAATTTTTTGTGTGTGTTTCAGTAGAAACAGGGTTTCACCATGTTGGCCAGAATGGTCTCGATCTCCTGACCTCGTGATCCGCTCGCCTTGGTCCCCCAAAGTGCTGGGATTACAGGTGCAAGCCACCGCGCCTGGCCAACCAGGTCCATATTCAAATATCCCTGAGTGTTGAAAGAAATGTATGTTTCAGTTGGTTCGAGTTAGGATTAAAACGTGATTTACATACTGCATTTGGTTGGTATATTGTATTTCTGTGTCTATTTTAAGTATCAGCCGTCCCATCCATCTCTCCACCCTTTTCATACATTGGCTTGTTCCAGAAATGCATCATTTGGGCTATTGAATGTCTCGTGTTCTATTTGCATAAGTCATATTTTTCTCTAACTTGTTCCTGTCTTCCCTCATAATTCTTGTCAAATGGAAGTTAGTGCTAAAGGCTAGATCATCTTCTGGTTCAGCTTGTTTTTCTGTTTTGTTTTGTTTAGTGTTAGTTGTTTTATTATTATTATTTTGGTACGAATACTTCTTCAGTGGTGTGTGTACTTCCTAATACATCACATAAGGGAAGCACACACAGCCGTAATGCTGAGACGATTTCTTACCTGCAGGTGTAAGAAACAATACAGAGAGATTCTTATAAACTTTCCCCAGTGATAGGGTTTGGCTGTGTCCCCACCTAAATCTTATGCTGAGATTGAACAGTGGGTTCATGTGGGGTTAGCCTGCTTCCTCCACTGAAGAGATCCTCATTAAACCTTTCATCCTATGGTTTCTTTGTTCTTAGAGGCAAAGTCTCAATATGGCTCAAACTCCTGGCTTCAAACAATCTACCCACCTTGGTCTCTCAAAATGCTGGGACTACAGGTGTGAGCCAACACACCTAACCTCATCTTATGGTTTCATCTATTGATGATCTTTGCCTGAATCGCTCAAAATAGAGTTTTAAACTCTGGGACTATGTTTTGTATATCCTTGATATGTTTTGTACATCCTCGGTATATTTTGTACATCCTCAAAACAGATCTTAGGACTGTAAGATTTATAGGTACAACCTCTGTTATTTTTATTTTTTTATTTCATTTTTATTTATTTTATTTTTTGAGATGGTGTCTTGCTCTGTCGCCCAGGCTGGAGTGCAGTGGCGCGATCTCGGCTCACTGCAAGCTCTGCCTCCTGGGTTCACGCCATTCTCCTGCCTCAGCCTCCTGAGTAGCTGGGCTTACAGGCGCCCACCACCAAGCCTGGCTAATTTTTTGTATTTTTAGTAGAGACGGGGTTTCACTGTGTTATCCAAGATGGTCTCGATCTGCTGACCTTGTGATCTACCTGCCTCGGCCTTCCAAAGTGCTGGGATTACAGGCGTGAGCCACTGGGCCCAGCCTATTATTTTATTTTTAATTTTGTTTTTTCTGGAAGACAGTGTCTTGCTGTGTTACCCAGGCTGGAGTGCAGTGGCACAAACATGGCTCACTTACCAGGCTCAAGGGATCCTCCCACCTCAGCCCCTCAAGTAGCTGGGATCACAGTCATGTGCCACCACACCCAGCTAGAATTTTTAATTAAAAGTTTCTTTAATAAGAAAAAAAATTGGCCAGGCGCAGTGGCTCACGCCTGTAATCCCACCATTTTGAGAGGCCAAGGCAGAAGGATCACTTGAGGTCACTTGAGGTCAGGTGCTCGAGACCAGCCAGGCCAACATGGTGAAACACCGTGTCTACTAAAAATACAAAAAAATCAGGTGTGGTGGTGCGCACCTGTAGTCCCAGACACTCGCAAAGCAGAGGCAGGAGAATCACTTGAACCCAGGAGACAGAGGTTGCAGTGAGCCAAGATTGTGCCACTGCACTCCAGCCTAGGTGACAGAGCAAGACTCAATCTCATAAAATAAAATAAAATAATAAAAATAAAATAAAATATTTAAGAGATAGGTTCTTCTCTGTTGTCCAGGCAGGAGTTCAGTGGCAGGAATATAGATCACTGCAGCCTCAGACTCCTGGACTCAAGCAATCCTTCCAAGTCAGCCTTCTGAATCACTAGGACTGCAGTCAGCCTACATTTAAATGGAAAGTACAGTTGTTTGGTTTTTAAAATAAGCTTTAAAATGTTTGAGATAATGTTGGAGTCACATGCAGGTGCAAGAAATAATACAGAGAGATCCTTGTACCCTTTCCCCAGTAATACAGTTTGGCTTTGTCCCCACCCAAATCTCATCTTGAATTTCCACATGTTGTGAGAGGGACCCAGTAGGAGGTAATTGAATCATGGGGGTAGGTGTTTCCTGTGCTGTTCTCGTGATAGTGAGTCTCATGAGATTTGATGGTTATTATAAAGGGGAGTTTTCCTGCACAAGCTCTTTTTGCTTGCTGCAATCCATGTAAGACGTGACTTGCTCCTCCTTGCCTTCTGCCATGATTGTGAGGCTTTCCCAGCTGTGTGGAACCGTAAGTCCAATTAAACCTCTTTCTTTTGTAGATTGCCCAGTCTTGGGTATGTCTTTATCAGCAGTGTGAAAACGGACTAATACACCCACTTTTCCCCAGTAGTAACATCTTTCAGAACTATACTACATCACAACCTGGTTGCATCGATACAATCAAGATACTGTTGTTGTTGGGCCATGTGTCCTATAAATGCTGATTAGGTCTTGATGTTGATGGCTTCTTTGAGTTCTTCTATATCACTGCTAATTCCGGGCAGTTGTTAGAGTCTATCAGTTGTTAAGAGGAGGGTGTTGAAGTTCAACTATAATATGAACTTTTCTCTTTCTGCTTTCCAGTCCACCAGTTTTTGCCTGACATATTTTGGGAGCTCTGTTTGGTGCTTACACATTTAAGATTGCTATGCCTTCTTAGTGGATTGACTTTTTTTCCTCATGATATAATGTCCTTCTCTGTTTCTGATAATTTTCTTTGTTCTGAAGTCTACTTTATTGTAATATCACATTACAGTATCTCTTTTTTGGACCTCATTCATGTGGTATTGATTCAGAAAGAACTTATTAAGGATGGGAATGCTGGATCAGAAAGTCAGAACATCTTAAATGAGTCAATCTCTCTGTACTAGTATCTAGTAACAAATTAGCCAGAAGGGCATGCACTGCTTAGCAGCAAGAATTTCAAGTTCAAAGTTTAGGGAACATTAAATGCCACCAGTGTCAAAATGCCATAGCCTCCAATTAGTTAAGTGATTATTACAGATATCTGTAAGACTTTAGGGGTTTGAATGAGACAGAGGACCTGAAAGCAGACTTGGATTTACTACCACCTGGACCACTTACAAAGCTTTTTGCTGTAGGAGGCTCCTTTCATATTTTGATGTTTGTCTTATAACTTGGTACAAAACATGTAATAAAATTTCCAGGTGCAGAATATGCTGTCTGCAAGCCTCATGATGTTAGGATTTGTCCTTCATGACTGTGAGCTATGAGCCACTAATTTGTTTTATATGATTTGTGGAATATCTTTAGAAACTGCAAAAATATCCCCACACAAAGATTACTTGAGAGATATGGCTTGGATTTTCTCCTCATTCAAGACCTGTTCATTTTGTTCAGCTGTCTTAGATGGCATGCAATGACAGCATTTTATTCCATGGAGGCTACTATCAGAATCTGCTACTTAATTTCATTCTTATAATGGAATATTGGCAAATATTATTGTACTAGTGTTTCTCTACCCATTAACCAAAAAATCCAGGGGAATTTTCCATGACTCAGTGAAAGGAGTACCTTTGGCCAGGTGAAAACACGGAGTTTCAGCATTTGTCTGAATGGAAACTGAAAAGAAGACATTAACAAAACACAAAGTCAAAAAGTGCCAGTAGTGGCGAGAACTCAATCACTAATGTTCAGTGTTGATGGAGCAAGCTGGGTATGGTGGCACGTGCCTATAGTCCCAGCTATTCAGGAGGCTGTGGCAGGAGAATCACCTGAACTGGGGAGGTGGAGGCTGCAGTGAGTTGAGATTGCACCACTGCATTCCAGCCTGGGCAATAGAGCGAGACTCTGTCTCAAAAAAAATAAAAACAAAATAAAAATAAAAATAAAAATGTTTAATGCTTTTGACAGCATGTCAGGCTTCTGGGTTCTGTTCCCCAAGCTCAACTCTAAGCCAAGCATTTTAAGGTTTGGGGAAATTAACTTCTCCCAGTTTGGAGGAACATTATAGAAGAGATAGGAGCCATCTTAAATCATGAATGAAGGAAGGAAAAATACCATAGAAAAGTCTGGGAGTTTGGGTGGAAGAATTGGAGAAGGTGACAATGTGAAAGCAAGGAAGGGCCAGGGCATCTGGAAGTTGCATTTGAGGGTTTCCTGGGGGGTTATTTCTCTAGTTTTGGGGAATCATTTGGGCCTGTCTGATATGACTGCTGAAAGAGCTGAGTCAATTGTGCAATGTTAGAAAAAGTCTAGTAAGAAGGCCATGCTCTTGTGCAAAAGAAAATGAGCTGCTTTTTCTTTAAAGTTTCAGGGTCAAAGGAGTCCCAGTGCTTCAGAATGCACTCCAGAGGAAGGGAAGGGCAAGACAGTGAGGGTGCCACCCCTACTGTTTTCCCTCCTTGGTTCCTGGGTCCCAGCATTTTGTTAAACGTGCCCCCATGGTTGCAGGTGTGACCCCCTGCCATGGAACCAGAGGAACTAAGTGATTGGGGTTAGTCGTGCTTACCCATGTGACTCTAGTCCTGCACTTGTGATTTCTTTTTGACTTCTAAGACTTGTGTGACCTGTGTGGCTCCCCGAAAAATGGATCTTGGGAGAGACTATGTAACAGTTGCATTTGGGCAACTGTTGCATTTCCCTCCATAACGGAGGAAGCGTGCTGGTTTGAGCTCTATATCCTGCTATTATGACCCATGCTAAAGTATTACCCTTAGAGTATGGTTCCAGTTAACTTCCGGACTTAAATTATCCTTACTATTTAAGTACTATTTTAATTAGAAGCAGAATAGGTGCCTTAAAAGAAAGATAGGAACCAAATGGCTATTTTCCTGCTTATGGGACAGTATTGAGACTAAAATTTGGTTTTGGAGGACATTTTCCTCCTTATTGTTGAAGGCAGAGTTTTCCCATTTATGGAAGCAGCATAAGCCTGGTGTCTAGCAGAGGGGTGCAAAAAGGGAAGAGAATTGGGAAGCTCGAGTGTTTTGGCAAAGGGCCGACAATGTGCCTCATGGAGAGGATTCCTATGCCACTGGGTGGTGCTGTTGACCTTTAAATGTCATGTGCTCTCCAGACTAAGGGCAGAGAGAGACCTTGGGGGGGCGGGGCAGGGGAACACCCATCGTTCCTAGAAAATCATAGAAATGGCATTGCCTTGAGCTCTACCTCAGTTACTACGGCATTTCCTGATCTTGCCTAACAGGATTACTTCCTTGAACTGTAAAAATTCCCAGTGCTTCAGAATGTTCTCCTCAGCAAGCCTGTCCCCCAAGTCTTGTAAGGCTGCCAGTCACACTAATCATTTTTAAATAGCTGAAGGGGGCCCACTATTTGATTTGATTTTAAAATGGAGGCCAAGGCCGGGCGCGGTGGCTCAAGCCTGTAATCCCTGCACTTTGGGAGGCCGAGACGGGCGGATCACGAGGTCAGGAGATCGAGACCATCCTGGCGAACACGGTGAAACCCCGTCTCTACTAAAAATACAAAAAACTAGCCAGGCGACGTGGCGGGCGCCTGTAGTCCCAGCTACTGGGGAGGCTGAGGCAGGAGAATGGCGGGAACCTGGGAGGCGGAGCTTGCAGTGAGCTGAGATGCGGCCACTGCACTCCAACCTGGGTGACAGAGCGAGACTCCGTCTCAAAAAAAAAAAAGGAAAACCTTACCTGAGGACTTCCTTACCCTCACTATCTGCCTAAATAAGTTCTTAGATCACAGGGAGTGTCCAGTGTGCCCACTGGCCTCCAGATGCCTGAGCCTGCAGACCACACACATCTCCACCTTCTTCCAGCGCATCATTGCACTCACAAGGTTCAGGAGTTCCAGGATAGCCAGCCGTGGAGCCTGTGGACAGGGAGTGCATCGTGAAGGCTGCCAAGGCAGTGGAGGCCCAGATTATGGCAGCCCAGGAAATGAGCTGGGAGGAAAGCATTCAGGAACTGATGAGCATGGAGAAAGCAAGCATTTTGTAGAAACAGATGAGGAAGATGTGCGGGATGATGTACAGAAGTTACAAGTGGAGCTGATATTAAACAGGATTTTGCTGGAAAGAGAAAAAGGCTAGAATGTATACAAATGCTTTTTTTTTTTCCGAGACAGAGTCTTGCTCTGTCGCCCAGAGCTGGAGTGCAGTGGCGCGATCTTGGCTCACTGCAACCTCCGCCTCCCGGGTTCAAGGAATTCTCCTGCCTCAGCCTCCCGACTAGCTGGGATTACAGGTGCCGCCACCATGCCCAGCTAATTTTTTTTTTTTTATTTTTAGTAGGGATGGGATTTCACCATGTTGGCCACTCTGGTCTTGAACTCCTGACCTCGTGATCCGCCCATCGGCCTCCCAAAGTGCTGAGATGACAAACGTATAAGAATGCTTTTATCCACACCCCTAAGAAGAGAACTGAATATATTTTGAAAACACAAGAGGAAAGGCAGAAACTTCATTACAAATATTCTAAGCAGTTTCTGACTTGGTTTCAAGACTGGAACACACATGGGGAAGGCTGAGGAACAAGAGGAACAAAAACTAGCTGAAACTTTTCGAGAGCAACAAAAGAGTTGTCTACAAGCTAGAATGGTTCAGAGAGAGAGAAACCGAAACAAATTAAACTGAAATGAGCAATTCCTACGGAGTTTGGAGGACCTAGAAGAGAATCAGAGTTCATCTTACTGATGAACGAAGTGACCTTAGAAAAGAAATGGCCATGTTGCAAACAAAACTTATGAAGGAAACTCTGCAGCAAGACTTGGCACTTATTCATTTGTCTCTTCTACCTGTGTTACTCTTGTGACTGAAGAAAGAACTTGAACCAATGTGTAATGGTTAATATTGAGCATCAACACGATAGGATTGAAGGATGCAAATTACTGTTCCTGGTGTGTCTGTGAGAGGGTTGCCAAAGGAGATTAACATTTGAGTCAGTGGACTGGGAGAGGCAGACCCACCCTCAATCTGGGTGGGCACCACCTAATCACCTGCCAGCCCAGTTAGAATAAAGCAGGCAAGAGAAGATGGAAGAGCCGACTTGCTGAGTCTCCCAGCTTTCATCTTTCTCCTGTGCTGGATGCATCCTGCCCTTGAACATGTGACTCCAAGTTCTTCAGCTTTTGGACTCTTGCACTTACACCATTCGTCTGTTGGGGGCTCTTGGGCCTTTGGCCACAGACTGAAGGTTGCACTCTTGGCTTCCCTACTTTTGAGGTTTTGGGACTCAGGCTGATCCACCACTGGCTTCCTTCTTCCTTAATTTGCAGATGGCCTATCATGGGACTTGACCTTGTGAATGTGTGAGTCAATTCTCCTTAATAAACTACCTCCCCGTTTTTGTTTGTTTTTTGAAACAGAGTCTCACTCTGTTGCCCAGGCTGGAGTGCAGTGGCACAATCTCGGCTCACTGCAACCTCCGCCCCCCGGGTTCAAGCGATACAGTCTCAGCCTCCCACATAGTTGGGATTACAGGCACCTGCCAACATGCCTGGCTAATTTTTGTATTTTTTAGTAGGATGGGGTTTCACCATGTTGGTCAGGCTGGTCTTGAACTGCTGACCTCAGGTAATACACCTGCCTTGGCCTCCCAAAGTGCTGGGATTACAGGCGTGAGCCACCACACCCGGCCAATAAACTCCCTTTCTTATATACATATATCCTGTTCTGTCCATCTAGAGAACTCTAATATGCTATGTTATATGACATAAGCATGACATTAACTACACTAAACCACATGACAGTGTTTTTAAAATT
>NW_012114253.1:3105618-3110046 GCF_000951035.1 Colobus angolensis palliatus | reverse complement strand
GCAGCCTGAGCCACGATGGGCCTAGCGGAAGTAGTTGGGACATTCGTGAGCAACCAAATGCCAGGCTTGATTAAAGGCGTCCACGACAGCCGGCTCCAGGGGCCCTTCCTCCGTTGCTGCCAAGTTCTGCTCCAGCTGCTCCAGGCTGGACATGCCCAGGATGACCGTGTCCCCATGGGCACCCTGCAAGGGAGATGGCCAGACTTCAACCCTCTTCTGCTACACAGTGACTCCACTCACAGCCCTCCCAGCCACCTCCCTGCTGAGATTTGGGGTCTCTGTTTATATTTCTATCCCGTATGTCCAGAAGGACGTAAGGTGCCTTGGATAGCTGTACCCATCTGACTTGAAACCCGTATTATTTCCCCTACTGCCACACGACGCTTCCAGATCGACCTACATTCACAGCCCAATTCTGCCCCCCAGCAGCTGTGTAAAAATAGCTAAGTTGGCTGGGCACAGTGGCTCATGCCTATAATGCCAGCACTTTGGGAGGTCGAGGTGGGAAGAATACTTGAGCCAAAGTGTTCAAGACCAGCCTGGGCAACAGAGAGAGACTCTGTCTCTACAAAAAACAACAAAACAAAATGAACCAGTGGTGGTGGTGCACGCCTTGTCCCAGCTACCAGGGAGGCCGAGGCAGAAGGATCACTTGAGCCCAGGAGGTTGTGGCTGCTGCGAGCTATGAATACGCCGTTGTTCTACAGCCTGGGTGACAGAGTGAGACCCTGTCTCAAAAAAATAAAAAAGCAGGCTAAGTTATTAAGCTTGTTTTGACATTCAATCTTTTTTTTTTTAAACAAAAACATTTTTCCTTGTGTTTTGTACAAAAAAGGGGGTGGGAGGTGGTGCAGTGTGGTGGCGGTGGCGGAAAAATATGGAACGCTTCACAAATTTGCGTGTCATCCTTGAGCAGGGGCCATGCTAATCTTCTCTGTATCTTCCAATTTTAGTATATGTGCTGTCGACATGGGCACGACATTCAATCTTTTTCTCTGTTTTCAGCATTGGAATGAGAGAAAACTTACGTAAAACACAGCTCCCACATGCTGAACATCTACCAGATACATGCCAGACACTATGCAACATGGAACGCTGAAACTGGAGGTAAGTTTGTTGCTGTTATTTTCGTTGTTGTTTGCTTGTTTTTTTAGACAGGGTCTTGCTTTGTCACCCAGGCGAAAGTGCAGTGGTGTGATCTCAGCTCACTGCAGTCTTGACCTCCCAGCCTCAAGCCATCTTCCCATCCCAGCCTCCAGAGTAGCTGGGAACGTAGGAGCAAGTCATCACACCTGGCTAATGTTTTTGATTTGTTGTAGAGATAGGGTCCCACTTTCTTGCCCAGACTAGACTCAAATGCCTGAGCTCAAGCAATCCTCCCATCTTGGCCTCCCAAAGTGCTGGCCTACAGGTGTGAGCCACCGCCACCGGTCAGGAAATGAGTTTTAACCAGGAAGACATGAGGCATCAAGAGAGGGAAACCAAAAGGGTGAGATGGGTGGGCTTTAGTTAAACCTGTGTTAAAATGTCTGCCACTTTAATAGCTGGGTGAACCTCAGCTTTCTCGTCTATAACACTGGGATAATCATACTCCATAAAGCCTAAGGAATAAGAAAATCCCTGTAATGAAGCCCTCACTACAAAGCCTCCACTCAGATACCATCAAAGACCAGTGGGAAGAGTGTTTATGAGAACTGGAAGGAAGAGAAATTTCAGAGGAATTGAGAAATCAAATGCTTTGGGCTTCACCTAAAGGTTCCCCTGGAAGAGAAGGAGCTGAGCGCCCAGGGTCGCTGGTTACCTGCAGCTGTGAGTGGTGGTACATCCACCGGAGGGCGGCCGAGGTCATGCTGGGGGCGCTGGCGCCATATGCAGCCTGCAGGGCCTTCTCCACCAGGGCAATGGCCTGGAAGTGGTTCTCCTTCCAGAAGCTGTGCAGGGGGGGCAGTGGCACATGGGGATCACACTGGGAGCCACAACCAAAGAGCCATCCAGGGTGGCCCCACCCCACACCCTGCAGCCCTGAGGGGAGTCCTCTCCAGTCAGGTCTCCCACTTTGCTGGGCGTCAGAACCACCCAGGACGCCAGGCCCCTCGACAGAGACCTCAATGAATCTTTATTCCTGAGGACTCAGGAACCTGCTCTGATTTTCCCCTGGGGACACGAAGCCTGCTCAGATGGGGCAGGACTCCCTCCTGGGTTTTTTTTTTTTTTTTTTGGACACATGGTCTTACTGTCGCCTACACTGGAGTGCAGTGGCATGATCATGGTTCACTGCGGCCTCAACCTGTTAGGCTCAAGTAATCCTCCTGCCCCAGCCTCCTGAGTAGCTGGGGCTACAGGTGTGCACCACCACGCCTGGCTAATTTTTTGCATTTTTTTTTTTTTGTAGAGACCATGTTGCCCAGGCTGGTCTTGAACTCATGAGCTCAAGCAATCCTCCCACTTCGGTGTCCCAAAGTGCTGGGATTACAGGCTTGAGCCACCGCGCCCAGCTAAAATTCTTGTATAGAGCAGTATCTCATTAGTTTGTGTGTTAAATCCAAGACTTTGCTTCTGTAGTCTGTTGAATGAACCCCAAACAGTTATATCAGTAACAGCAATTGCACAGTTATATACACAGTCAATTAAGTTTTAGCACTAATGATAATTTAATTTTAGGTGTGGCCTCTGTGGATCTGTATCAGTCCTAAAATTTAGAAAGTACAGGCATGAAAGGGTACATTTTTCTCACCTAAGGAAAAACAGTAAGAGAAGACAAAATGTTAAAATAAAAAATCAATGCCACCTCCTTCTTCAGTGTTTCATACAGCACAAAGCAGCTTCCTTAGTTTGAGGATGATTAAATATATGAGATGCTCTCCAGATCCACTTCTGCTTCTTTAGACTTTTTTGTTCCTTCTCACTTATTTATTTATTACTTTTTTTTGAGACGGAGTCTTACTCTGTTGCCCAGGCTGGAGTGCAGTGGTGCAATCTCAACTCACTGCAACCTCAGCCTCTTGGGTTCAAGCAATTCTGCCTCAGCCTCCTGAGTAGCTGGGATTACAGGCACATGCCACCACACCTGGCTAATTTTTGTATTTTTAGTAGAGATGGGGTTTCACCATATTGGCCAGGCTGGTCTTGAACTCCTGACCTCATGATCCACCTGCCTCGGCCTCCCAAAGTGCTGGGATTACAGTCGTGACCCACTGTGCCTGGCCTCACTTATTTATTTTTAAATTAACAAATAAAAATTATAAATATCTATTTAAGGTGTACAACATGGTTCTTCAAGAATCTCTTTATATATGCAATAGCTGAATTCAAAAGACCATCAACTATGTTTGAGATATAGTAGCCGGAAGATTCTAACAGATAGGATGTGACACAGCAGAAAATGCATCTCTGATGGGGATACTCAAGACAGTCTCCTGGCAGGTCCCGGGACTCACCTTCTCCACTACTCAGGACTGTTGCTCCAAATGTTAGAGTTTATTTTCCAAAGATAACCACTCCATTCTCTCACATGCTCCTTGCACAGGTATCTTTGACTCTCCTCCCAGGACACAAGAGTGATGCTATGGACTTCTGGGGCTACACAGCTTCTGCCTAGTTTGCTTGGGATGTGCTCCCTTGGAAGCCACATGCAGAGGCCATGTGTGTGCCGGTTGATGACAGCAGCTGATATTCCAGCTGGCCCTCAGCAGCAACTGCCACGTGCTTGAGTGAATGTCCTCAGGCGATCCTAGCCTCCAGCTGCTAGATCACCTCTCAGACACTGAGGAACAGATGAGGCTTCCCTGCTGAGCCCTGCCCAAACAGATTTCTGAGCTAATTGATTGTTTTATTACACATAATTGAGGCACTATATACAATTGACCCACTTAAAGTGTATAATTTAATGGTGTTTCGTGTATTCAGAATTGTGCAACCACTACAATTTCAGAACATCTTTATCACCTCCCCAAAAGAAACTCTGTACTCAGTAGCAGTGAATCTCCATTTCCTCCCAAACCCCCTCAGTCCTAGGCAACCACTCATCTATTTTCTGTGTCTAATAGATTTGCTTATTCCAGATACTTCATATAAATGGAATCATACAATATGAGGCCTTTTGTGATGGGCTTCTTTCACTTAACATGTTTTTAAGGTTCATCCATATTGCGGATGTTTCATACTTAATTCCTTTTTTTAAAAAAAAAATGTTCCATTGTACATACAGATATTTTATCCATTCATCTATTGACTGACATTTGGGCAGTTTCCACTTTCTGGCTATTATGAATAATGCTGCTATAACATTCATGTAATTTTTAATAAGGACATATTTCTTTTTCTTTCTTTTTCCAAGACAGAGTCTCGCTCTGTCGCCCAGGCTGGCATGCTGTGGCGTGATCTCGGCTCACTGCAACCTCCGTCTCCCAGGTTCAAGCGCTTCTCCTG
>NW_012114253.1:3094826-3105568 GCF_000951035.1 Colobus angolensis palliatus | reverse complement strand
CACCATGCCTGGCTAATTTTTGTATTTTTAGTAGAGATGGGGTTTCACCATGTTGGCCAGGCTGGTCTTGAACTCCTGACCTCAGGTGATCTGCACATCTCGGCCTCCCAAAGTGCTGGGATTACAGATGTGAGACACTGCGCCCGGCCTCATTTCTTCTAGGTATACCTAGGGAGTGAAATTTCTGGGTCATATAGATGCTTAATCTTTTAAAAAAACTGCCAGAATGTTTTCCAAAATGGTTGCACTGTTTTACAGTCCCAAAGGCAGTGTCCTAAGGCTCCCATTTCTCCAAACCCTCAACACTTGTTATTTTCTGTATTTTATTGACTCTGATCATCCTAGTGCTTAGTGGATTTGAAAGGGTTTTGATTTGCTTTTCCCTGATAAGTACTGCTTTTAAGCAGCTTTCCATGTAGTTACTGACCACCTGTATAACCTCTGGAAAAAGGTCTATTCCAATCATTTGCCCATTGTTTAACTGGGATTTCTTTTCTTTTCCTTTTCTTTTTTTTTTTTTTTTTGTTTTTTTTTTTGAGACAGGTCTTGCTCTGTTGCCCAGGCTAGAGTGCAGTGGTGTGATCTTGGCTCACTGCAGCCTCCACCTCCTGGGCCCAAGAGATCCTCCCACCTCTGCCTCTCGATTGGCTAGGACCACAGGAGCCCGCCACCATACCCGACTAATTGTTTTGGTATTTTTTGTAGAGACAGGGTTTTGCCATGCTGCCCAAGCTGGTCTTGAACTCCTGGGCTCAAGTGATCTGTCCGCCTGGCCTCCCAAAGTGTTGGGATTACAGGCGTGAGCCACTACACCTGGGTGGGTTTTCTCTTTTATTAAGTTGTAAGAGTCCTGTATCTATTCTAGCTACAAGTTCCTTAACAGATATGTGATTTGCAAAATACTATTCCGTTCTGTGGGTTGTCTTTTCACTTTCTTGATAGTGTTCTCTGAAGCATGAATACTTTAAACTTTGATGGTGTTGACTTTACTTTTTGTCACGTGTGCTTTTGGTGTCAACATCTAAGAAACGACTGCCTAATCCAAAGTCACACTTACTCAAATATTTTCTTCTAAGAGTTTTATAGTTTACCTTATGCATTTAGAAGGTGATTCATTTGAGTTAATTTTTTGTTTATGGTAAGGGGAAGGGGTCCAACTTCATTTTTTGCAGGAGGACATCTGGATATTGGTGATGATGATTCTTTTCCCTATTGAACTGTCCCTATTGAGTTGTCACTCAACTCTAAAATCAGTAAGAGTTTATTTCTGGACTCTCAGTTTTGTTCAGCTGCTCTATTCTTATGCCAGAACCACTGTGTTTATTACTGTAGCTTTGCAGTAAGTTTTGAAATCAGAAAGTGTGAGTCCTCCAACTATGTGTTTTTCAAGACTGTTTTGGTTCTCCTGGGTCCTATGAATTTCCATATGAGCTTTAGGATTAGTCAGTCAATTTCAGTATTAAGAAAAAGCCAGCTGGGAGTAATAGGAATTATATCAAATCTTTTGATCAATAAGAAGCTTTTTTTTTTTTTTTGAGATGGGGTCTGATTGTGTCACCCAAGCTAGAGTGTAATGGCATGATCTCGGCTCACTGCAACCTCTGTTTCCAGAGCCCAGGCGATCCTCCCACCTTAGCCTCTGGAGTAGCTGGGACCACAGGTATGTGGCACCACACGCAGATTAATTTTTTGTATTTTTGGTAGAGACGGAATTTCACCATGTTTCCCAGGCTGGTCTCAAACTCCTGAGCTCAAGTGATCCACCTGCCTTGGGCTCCCAACATGCTGGGATTATAGGCATGAGCCACCGTGCCAGCCCTGGATTTTATCTTTTCAAGCAACTTATTAATGTGATTTCTTGTGCAAAGATAACTGATACGCTCCTCCACATGGGTGAGCATCTGTTTTGTTATGGGTAAAGAGAAAAGATGGTGACAACATAGGGAGACCTCCACTCCACACACACACACAAAAAAAACTTCTTGGGAGGCTGAGGTGGGAGGATCCCTTGAGCCCCAGAGGTGAAAATTGCTGTGAGCAGTGATCATGCCACTATACTCCAGTCTAGGCGACAGAGCGAGAGCCTGTCTCAAGAACAAATAATAAATATAAATGAAAAAGTAAATTTCCAGGTTGGGCCTCTTGCATCGCTTCAGGAAGCTGCTCCAAGTGCTGCCTGCTGCCCTGCCCATGGCTAGAGGGATTTCGCTGCACTGGGAATGCAGCAGGTTCAGCAACCACTGAACCGAGGATTCTTCTTCTCAGCCTTGGTGCCTCCTGTTTGGAGTAGGGGTTTCTAAGGGAAATGAGGACCTTGGCTGCCTATGTCCCCACGCCGAATAGAGGCCCAGAGCCAAGGCTGAGAACCTTATGGGTGAAAAGACAAGAGGCTTTAGTTAAGACAAGAGGAGGCTGAGATTGAGAGCGTTCAAGATGTTCCACAGATCCTGGGAAGTGTTCTGCCTGGTAGTGACTCTAACGGTAGTTTCTTTGCCCCAGTTGTTTCATTCCTAAGAATGTATTGAGGCAATTCTGAATTAGAAAAAATGTACTGCAGGTGTACAACCTTCTTTCCTATCGTGTGTAGAAGAGTGAGAGGCACCTCAGTGTTGAGAGGTCAGGTGAGTATTCAGACCAGGGGAGACCGAGGAGACCCTGGGAGGGCAGCGTGCTTCTGAGACCCTCCCACTACCTCTGTCCTCTGAAGACTCCAGCCTGTGGTTCTGCCCTTTCTCGGTCCCCAGGTAGGATGGGAAACAAGGTGTCATCAGCAGAGAAAACAAGTTTTTGGGGTTCACTCAAGACCTGGGCGACAGCCAGGTCAAGTGCCTGCTTTATTCAACAGGGAGTGCTCAAGTGGGACTCACCCCCACCCTTCACAGTGTAAAGTAAACAGGGAGCAAGGCAGGAAGCTAGAAAAATAATGCATGGATCCAGACAATCCAGAAAGACTCTGCTAAGTCAGCTTAAGGCCAAGACTGGTCAGTGTGAGAGGACAAAAGAGGTTACAGAAGAGCTTTGGGCAGCCTGAGCCACGATGGGCCTAGCGGAAGTAGTTGGGACATTCGTGAGCAACCAAATGCCAGGCTTGATTAAAGGCGTCCACGACAGCCGGCTCCAGGGGCCCTTCCTCCGTTGCTGCCAAGTTCTGCTCCAGCTGCTCCAGGCTGGACATGCCCAGGATGACCGTGTCCCCATGGGCACCCTGCAAGGGAGATGGCCAGACTTCAACCCTCTTCTGCTACACAGTGACTCCACTCACAGCCCTCCCAGCCACCTCCCTGCTGAGATTTGGGGTCTCTGTTTATATTTCTATCCCGTATGTCCAGAAGGACGTAAGGTGCCTTGGATAGCTGTACCCATCTGACTTGAAACCCGTATTATTTCCCCTACTGCCACACGACGCTTCCAGATCGACCTACATTCACAGCCCAATTCTGCCCCCCAGCAGCTGTGTAAAAATAGCTAAGTTGGCTGGGCACAGTGGCTCATGCCTATAATGCCAGCACTTTGGGAGGTCGAGGTGGGAAGAATACTTGAGCCAAAGTGTTCAAGACCAGCCTGGGCAACAGAGAGAGACTCTGTCTCTACAAAAAACAACAAAACAAAATGAACCAGTGGTGGTGGTGCACGCCTTGTCCCAGCTACCAGGGAGGCCGAGGCAGAAGGATCACTTGAGCCCAGGAGGTTGTGGCTGCTGCGAGCTATGAATACGCCGTTGTTCTACAGCCTGGGTGACAGAGTGAGACCCTGTCTCAAAAAAATAAAAAAGCAGGCTAAGTTATTAAGCTTGTTTTGACATTCAATCTTTTTTTTTTTAAACAAAAACATTTTTCCTTGTGTTTTGTACAAAAAAGGGGGTGGGAGGTGGTGCAGTGTGGTGGCGGTGGCGGAAAAATATGGAACGCTTCACAAATTTGCGTGTCATCCTTGAGCAGGGGCCATGCTAATCTTCTCTGTATCTTCCAATTTTAGTATATGTGCTGTCGACATGGGCACGACATTCAATCTTTTTCTCTGTTTTCAGCATTGGAATGAGAGAAAACTTACGTAAAACACAGCTCCCACATGCTGAACATCTACCAGATACATGCCAGACACTATGCAACATGGAACGCTGAAACTGGAGGTAAGTTTGTTGCTGTTATTTTCGTTGTTGTTTGCTTGTTTTTTTAGACAGGGTCTTGCTTTGTCACCCAGGCGAAAGTGCAGTGGTGTGATCTCAGCTCACTGCAGTCTTGACCTCCCAGCCTCAAGCCATCTTCCCATCCCAGCCTCCAGAGTAGCTGGGAACGTAGGAGCAAGTCATCACACCTGGCTAATGTTTTTGATTTGTTGTAGAGATAGGGTCCCACTTTCTTGCCCAGACTAGACTCAAATGCCTGAGCTCAAGCAATCCTCCCATCTTGGCCTCCCAAAGTGCTGGCCTACAGGTGTGAGCCACCGCCACCGGTCAGGAAATGAGTTTTAACCAGGAAGACATGAGGCATCAAGAGAGGGAAACCAAAAGGGTGAGATGGGTGGGCTTTAGTTAAACCTGTGTTAAAATGTCTGCCACTTTAATAGCTGGGTGAACCTCAGCTTTCTCGTCTATAACACTGGGATAATCATACTCCATAAAGCCTAAGGAATAAGAAAATCCCTGTAATGAAGCCCTCACTACAAAGCCTCCACTCAGATACCATCAAAGACCAGTGGGAAGAGTGTTTATGAGAACTGGAAGGAAGAGAAATTTCAGAGGAATTGAGAAATCAAATGCTTTGGGCTTCACCTAAAGGTTCCCCTGGAAGAGAAGGAGCTGAGCGCCCAGGGTCGCTGGTTACCTGCAGCTGTGAGTGGTGGTACATCCACCGGAGGGCGGCCGAGGTCATGCTGGGGGCGCTGGCGCCATATGCAGCCTGCAGGGCCTTCTCCACCAGGGCAATGGCCTGGAAGTGGTTCTCCTTCCAGAAGCTGTGCAGGGGGGGCAGTGGCACATGGGGATCACACTGGGAGCCACAACCAAAGAGCCATCCAGGGTGGCCCCACCCCACACCCTGCAGCCCTGAGGGGAGTCCTCTCCAGTCAGGTCTCCCACTTTGCTGGGCGTCAGAACCACCCAGGACGCCAGGCCCCTCGACAGAGACCTCAATGAATCTTTATTCCTGAGGACTCAGGAACCTGCTCTGATTTTCCCCTGGGGACACGAAGCCTGCTCAGATGGGGCAGGACTCCCTCCTGGGCTTTTTTTTTTTTTTTTTGGACACATGGTCTTACTGTCGCCTACACTGGAGTGCAGTGGCATGATCATGGTTCACTGCGGCCTCAACCTGTTAGGCTCAAGTAATCCTCCTGCCCCAGCCTCCTGAGTAGCTGGGGCTACAGGTGTGCACCACCACGCCTGGCTAATTTTTTGCATTTTTTTTTTTTTGTAGAGACCATGTTGCCCAGGCTGGTCTTGAACTCATGAGCTCAAGCAATCCTCCCACTTCGGTGTCCCAAAGTGCTGGGATTACAGGTATGAGCCACCATGCCTGGCCCATCCTGGGCTCACTCTTTCCTTCCCAGCAGGTGATTGCTCGGAAAAGAGCTACGACTTCAAGACCCCAACATCCAGGGATCCTCATTTCCTCCCGGAGGTCCCAAGACAACAGGAACACACACAGAGGGTCTGGGAATTCCTGAAGGAATGCAGGGGAGGGGGTGCAAACAGCGAGGGAAGGGCTTACCTCAGGAGCAGTCCAGGACTTCATTCCACATAAAGCTGACCCCACCCCAGCCATCCTCACCAAGCCCAACCCCAGCTCACCGATTCCTGTAGGTCTCAGCCCAGCTATTCCCAAAGAAGCGGCCCACAGGCTGTTTCCCGTCCTTGTCCTCATACTTGTACTTCCCAGTCAGCAGGCCCCCTGCGGGAAGGCAGCAATCAGCCCCTGGGCCCAGAGTGCCCCAGAAGCTGCCACATCCCTCAGGGCTCTGGTCTAGGGGAGGGGCAGGGACCCAGGAGGGCTGAAGGACGCAGCCCAGCCCCTTGTCAAACCCTCCCTGCTTCCCAGGTCCTGGGCTGGGCATCTGTGGGTCGGGAATAGGCTGAGTCAGGGCCAGGAATGCTCCACGTACCAGCCAGAGGGTTGTAGGCATAGAACCTCAGTCCAAAGTGCCTGAGGCAGGGGAAGAGCTCCGTTTCCACCTGCCGGGTGGTGGCGTTGTACATGCCCTGCAGGGAGAGGGACCCCGGGGAGAGGGTGGACGTGTCAAGAGGAGGAACTGTTGCCTTCCACTTTTAAAACTCTAAAGCAACGCCAGCCCAGGACTTCAGCAATCTTCTAACATGACTACTGTTAGCAGGGGATGGAGGGAGGGTGTTGGGTCCAAGGACAGAAAATTGAAGTGGAATGATATCTTTCCACAAATATCTGGTGTATCCACTCCATGCTGGACACTGGTTACAAGCACAAGTAGGTGTCACAAAATCCCTGCCTCCAGGAGATGTTTACTCAAGTTTAAAAAAATAGACAGGAAGGCAGTTAATTACAATAAAGTTAGGTTCTACGATCAAACAAGGAGCTGGAAAGTACTCGCTGAATGTATGAAGATGAGATTTGGAGACTGGAGACTCCTGTGAGGCTGTCTAGAAAGGCTTCCCGAGGAGGAGACCTCTATGTAAGGCCCGAGTGCTTCTCCCAGGGAGGAGGGCAGGGGAAATGTGTTCCAGGCTGAAGTACGAAAGGAGGTGGGGAAGGAAGGGTCCAAGGTGCACAGGCCGGCAGGAAGGAAGCAGACGCCCAGCGGCCCGGCTGAGGAGCCTGAATGGCATCCTGAGGGTACCTGGGAGCCATCTGCAGGCTTTCAGCAGGGGAGTGGTTGCTATGCAGAGGGCACAGGGGGCAGTCGGAGGGGCAAAGACAGCCCAGGATGAGGAGTCCTGGAGACTTTGGCCTCTGCAGCCCCGGCCCTCACCTGGTACACAGTGGGCAGGATCCAGCCATTGCTCTTGCAGAGGGTACAGATCTCGGCCACTTCCCAGGCGGCATAGTTGGAGAGGCCAAGCTCTACGAACTTGCCCTGCAGGGGTGAGGCAGCAGTCAGAACGCAGTGCAGCCCAGACCAGGAAGGGGAGGCCAGGGTGGGGTCCCGGGGAATGGGGCTGGTTCCCTGTTCCACCCTGGGACCGCCCTGGTGCCTCTGCTGTCATGAGTAGGATCAGGATAAAGAAAGGAGCCGGAGCCCACCTTCAGAGCCCGGAGGGCCCCCTCACCTCCTGGTGCAGCTGGTGGCAGGCGCGCAGTGTCTCTTCCACTGGAGTGCTGTGGTCGGGTGCATGTAGGTAGAAGAGGTCCACTCGGGGACACTGCAGCCGCTTCAGTGATGTCTCCAGCTGGGAGCGGAGACTATCAGGCTTTAGGGATTTTCCATCCCAAGGGTTGGCCTTGGTGGCAATTTTCACTTGGAGAGAGAATGGAATGGTTAAGTGACCTACTAAAGCCATTTGCCAACTTATGTAACCCTAGCTAAATTACTAATATTCTCTTGGCCTCAATTCTATGATCTGTAAAAATGGGGTGATGATAACCAAACTGTCCTCACTGGGAGGTCCTGGGGATTAAATAATGTCATATATGTGAGTTCTCAATGTTCACCTATTAGAATAACTATCATTAGTCACCAACCTACTGGCTGTGCAAGGCCTTGCACTAGAGACTGAGTATGCAGAGATGAACTGAACACAATGGATCTCTGCCCTCCTGGAGCCCTAGAGGATGGTGGTACAATATGGTAAGCACAGGAGGGAAAGGCACACAGTGCCAAGGAGCCCAGATGAGATGCATGAAGCCAACTTGGAGACTCCAGGGAAGGCTTTCTCTAGGGGATCACCCCCAGAGTCCCAGCCAACAAGGAGGAGCAGAAAGTACATTCCAGAGCACAGGAACCCATGCAAAGTCAAAGAGGCAAAAATAAAAATAAAAAATAAAAAATAAACCAGTATGTGAGGCTCCAAACCTTCAAGTCTAAGTTATAAGAGCATAAATTCCAGAGCAAGGAGCAGTGGGACACAGGACAAGACACAGGGACAGATCTGATCCCAAAAGTTATTAAATACCATCCCACTGAATCTGAACTTGAACATTCCAGGTTTTGTCAGGGTGTGAACCGGTCACCTGTGTTCACACTTGGCTGCAGTATAGAGAAAGAAGTCAAGGGGGCAGGCCTGGAAGAATTTAGGAAAGCGAAGCAGTCACATGAATGTGGCCTAGTGGTAGAGATCAATTTGCGAGCTTAGAAGGCAAACTGAGCAGAATGTAATTATAATTCTCCCCTCCCCTTCCCGACTCACAGAAGCATGAGCATACATCCAACCACTGTAGAGACACATCGCTATGACAACAGTGTTCTGCATCCAAGCAGCTTGGAAATGAGTTAATTTTGCACTAATCTTTCACCTAGAAAGAACCCCAGCTGTTGGTCCAGGTATAGTGGCTGAAGTCTGTAAACCTAGTTTGGGAGTACTTTGGGGGGCTGAGTATGGAGGATCACTTCAGCCCAAGAGTTTGAGATAATGCTGGGCAATGTAGCAAGACCCTCCCTCTATAAAAATATAAATTAAAAAAGAACCCCAGCTGGGCCAGGAAAGGTAGCTCACGCCTGTAATCCCAGCACTTTGGGAGGCTGAGGTGGGTGGATCACCTGAGGTCAGGAGTTCGAGACCAGCCTGGCCAACATGGTGAAACCCCATCTCTACTAAAAATACAAAAATTAGTCAGGTGTGGTGGCACGTGCCTGTAGCCCCAGCTACTTGGGAGGCTGAGGCAGGAGAATCACTTGAACCCAGGAGGCAGAGGTTGCAGTGAGTCCAAATTGTGCCATTGCAGCCTGGGTGAGAGAGCGAGACTCTGTCTCAAAAAACAAAAAACAAAACAAAACAAAAAAAAGAACTCCAGCTGTCTGGATTGGTGGGTGGATGGATTCTGCACTTTTCACACGTGGCAAACTCAGCTCAGTAGCTCAGAGGGGTGTCATGAGATCAGTTGGGATATGGAAGAGAACAAGTTCCACAGTTCCTCATCCAGATTTTCTCCATTTCCCCACAGCCCTGCAAGCATTCTTGGCATGAACTTTGCCGCAGGCCTGGCTTGAGGACTTAGGTCCAGTGAGCTCTTGGCCTCAAAGATGGAAGTGGGGAAGGGCTGGAGAAGAAAAACCAACTCAGGAACAAAATCTTCATTATTAATAATATGTAACCTGGCTGGGCACGGTGGCTCACACCTATAATCCCAGCACTTTGGGAGGCTGAGGTGGGCAGATCACTTGAAGTCGGGAGTTGGAAACCAGCCTGGCCTATATGGTGAAACCCCATCTCTACTAAAAATACAAAAATTAGCTGGGCGTGGTGGCGTATACACGTAATCCCAGTTACTTGGGAGGCTAAAGCAGAGGTTGCAGTGAGCTGAGATCGTGCCATTGCACTCCACCCTGGGTGACAGAGCAAGATGCCATCTCAAATAATAACAACAACATGCAGCCAGGTGAACTAGAAAGAGCATAGGCCTGAGACTCACAGTCGCCCTCTTCCCCCCAACCCACCCACCACACACTATGACTCTAAGGTGGGCCCAGAGAGAGCCTCTCCTCAGGGGTGGGCAGCAAAAGCCTCAGGATAGTCCAGTGGGTGACGCGTGGTAACAGCCCACGTTCCCTGGGTCCTCACTGCGTGCCAGGCACCCTCCCAAGGGCTATCAAGGGCACCAGGCTCACGAGGAACAGTCCCCTCCATCCTCCACTCAAGCCCCACCTGCCCACTGGCCTTCCTTTCACACATCACGCACATTGCATTTCCAAACCAAGTCTTTGCATAGACTCTAATGCTCCTTTCTCCTGTTCTCCTCCAACCTACCACTGAGCCTTTAAGGCCAAGCTCCATCCAGCATTTGGTGAGCCTTCCCTAGTGCCTCTCCCTGGCCTGCAGCTCCCCAAAGTCCTCTCTCTTCTGGGCTCTCCAGCAATCATTATTTCAGTCTTCCCCATTAGACTCTGAACTCCCTGTGGAGGGCTGGAGTTACTTTCTCTCCTATGATCCATGTCAAAGCCTGGCATAGAGTGGAAAGTCCCTAGCCCTCACCTGTCTGCACTCCCAAACACCCCTACTCTCCCAGCCAGCCTGAGGCATCGCCACAGTTCTCCCTGAGACAGACAGAGGTACTGCCAGCTGAACAAGGCAAAGTCTAGTGGTTAAGAAAAGGCCAGGATGAGAAAAGGCTGCCCAGAGAGTGCATGGGTGATGATGGCAACGAAAGGGTAGAGAAAAGGGGGAGAGCCTGGGTGGGGACCGGTTATGGGCCCTGGCAGGTTTGGAGGTGGGGGCATCAATGGAGGTGGGAAGCGATGGGCCAGACCAGGCTAGGGGGAGACTCTCGCGCTGCAACTCCCAGTGGAAGGAGAGTGGGGGAAAGGAGTCAGGGCAAAGTACTGTCCAGTTGTCCTGGGGTTCCCAGAGCTGCGGGGTGGACGTGGGTGGGGAGAGGGACGAAGCCGTCGGTGCTGCCCGCGGCCAGGCCCGAGCAGGGTGGTGCACGGCTGGGGACGGGCTCAGCTCTGCACGATGCATGGGGAGAATCAGGGGCCACTGTTACCTCTGCAGTCACTGGCGCCCAGCCCGAGCCCCAGGCCGCCCAGGATGGTCTCGGACTGGCCGTCGCTGTACATGAAGGCCGTGTCCAGTTCTGTGTGGCCGCGCTCCAGAAAGGCGCGCACGGCCGCGGCGCTGG
>NW_012114253.1:3089587-3094311 GCF_000951035.1 Colobus angolensis palliatus | reverse complement strand
GGCGGCGGCGCGCGGTCAGCTGACCCGGCGGGCCCTGACCCAGAAGCTGGGCCCTGGCGGCGGATCTGGACGTGGTGAGCCGGCGCGGGGACAGGTGGCAAACTCCACGGCTGGGGACAGGTGGCAAACTCCACGGCTGGGGGTCGGGGCTCCTGGGCTTCCCTGCCACGTCCTTCCAGCCCTCTCCTCCGGCCGCTGGACTGTCCGGGTCCGTGCGCCCTCCGTGTGGCGCGACATCCTGGGGCGAGGCTCCGGGCCGGGACTGAGTGGCTCTTGGGAATCCGCAGTCCCGTGGTCCCCCACCTCAAGGACGACCAGCGCGGCCTCTCGAGCTGGCCTGGCCAGGAGCTGGGGGCCGGGTCCCCTTTCACCTCCTGTCCCGGCCGACCGGCCCCTTGGCATCTGATGGCTGCTTCGTTTTTCCTGGGCCGGCTGGGCGAGGGGCCCTCGCGGCGCTGGCCCCAGCAGCTGTCCTATCATTATCCCTCCAAACAGGCGGCCCGCGCCGGTCTGAGTCACCAGGAGGGAGCTGTGGCCGAGGACGCCGAGGCCTGGATTGGGTGGTAGCCCCGAGCCGGGACGCTCCTCCCCTCACATTCTCCCCAGGTCTGCAGGGACGAATACCCACAGTGCCTCCTCCCACGCCGTGCTTAGGGTAGGTTTCCAAACGTGTGCATGGAGAGTCTGAGTCTTAAAGTGTGAGAGGTCCTGGGCCGGGGTCACAGGTCATGTCTGATCAAGGCTTACTGAAGGCACCTGCGTGCCTGGACGCTGGAGGCGCTACAGCGAGAACAAATAATAGTCATTTTGGGCTGTTGGTGTTGAGTGCCTGTGCCAGGCACCCTTGTAATGGCTTGGCCTGGATTGTCTCATTTAACTCTGCAGTCAGCCTAGGTGGTGGGTATTGCATTATTCCCCTACTTTTCAGATGAGCACTACAAAGCCCCATCACTTGAGTTCCAGACTGGTAGGCATCGGGCAGGTCTGTTCCAGAGTGCTTTTCTCCTCAACCCTGGACTGTTCGAGCTCACAGCTATCCCCTCTTCCTTCCTTTCTCCTTTCCTTCCTCTTCTGTCTCTTTACCCCCTTTCTCCTTTCCTCACCCCCGTTTCCTGTCTTCTTTGTTCTGTCCGTCTCTCTGCCTCTCTCTCTTTCTCTCCCTCTCTCTCAACATTTGCTGAACCTCTAGGTGTGTTTAGACCTGGAGAATAAGAAATGCACAACCCAGAGTGGGAAGAGTGTGTTCCAAGGACACTGGTCGCAGAGGACGGTGGTAGCGTTCTTCAGGTGTGTGGAGGAGGGGAGAGGGGAAGGTGGCAGGTCTTATCCAGCCAGCTCTCACGGGACATCTTTGAAAGGGCAATTTAGAAGTGAGTCTTCTTGTTTCATGACCAGGCCCTTGAAGGGGAGCAGGACACTTCTAGGGGAAGAGATAGCAGGTGCAAAAGCCTGGAGACCTGAAATGACTGAAGACGTGGGTCAGGAGGCAGGAGATAGGGTTGGGAGGGCAGTTCTTGGAGTAACTTGAGGCCTAGCCTCAGGTAATTTGGACTTGATTCTGTAGACAAAGGTGGACACATGATCGGCTGTGATCATGTGCCTGAAGCATCCCTGACTCAGCTTGGGATCAGGGAGGAGAGTTTGGGTGTGACAGGAGATGCCATCTCCAACCCAGCCTTTCTCAAAGTGCACCGGATGGAGCAGAATCGCTGGAGGACTTCTTAAACCCAGAATCTCTAAGCCCCAGCCCAGGTGCACTAACTCCAAATTTTGAACATGCACCCTCCAAGGGTGATTCCAGGGTACCCCTTCTGGGGTCCTTGCCATCCTTACAGATGAAGTCAAGCTCCATTGCAACCTTGGGCATCCATTTGCTCAGTGCCGTATGAACGGGAAGTGGGCCCATGCCTGGCTTCTAGGTGACAGGAACTACGCAGGATGGCCCTCAGAGCAGGGCCCTTCTGTTCGGGGATCAGGTGTGTCTCAAAGTGTCCTGAGTTCCAGATTGCATATGGGTCCTGTCCAAGGTCAGGGGGCCACCCACCCAGTATCCTGGATCCATAAACCAAGGGACCTTCCTCAAGACAATTCCCCAAGACACACATACTGAGATGTGTCCATTTCATTTCCTCCCTAACCTGGGGAAAGGGGGAAGTGAGAGACAGGCTGCAGGCTCCATAAACCAGGGTACCTTCCTCGAGACAACCCCCCAACACACACATACTGAGATGTGTCCATTTCATTTCCTCCCTAACCTGGGGAAAGGGGGAAGTGAGAGCCCCCAAGGTGGTTGAGATGCTGGACTCTCATCCTGAAAACAGTCGCTGCCATGTGTCGTCCAGCACAGGGGCTGAGAGCTTTATGTGCATTTAGTCAGGACAGCTGCCCCAAGGAGTGAGTGTCATTAGCCCCCTTTTATAGACAGGCTCCGGCAGGTTAACTCACTTCCAAGGCCGCTCAGCCTCACCTGTCAAATGAGCACAGTATACCCGACCTTGCTGGGGAGTGGTGGGGATGGCAGTGGATGAGCTGCAGCCTTGTCTTCAGATTCTGCAAGGGGGTGTGGGGTTGCAGCCCAGTTGGGAGTGGTGGCTGAGAACATAAGGACTTGATTTGAAATGCCTTTGGCATTGCAAACGTGTAGTTCTCACCTGGACTATATGGTTTTTTTGTTTGTGTTTTTTTTTGTTTTTGAGACCAAGTCTCGCTCTGTCAGCCAGGCTGGAGTGCAATGGTGCGATCTTGGCTCACTGCAACCTCTGCCTCCTGGGTTCATGTGATTCTACTGCCTCAGCCTCCCAAGTAGCTGGGATTACAGGCACACACCACCACGCGCAGCTAATTTTTGATAGAGATGGGGTTTCACCATGTTGGCCAGGTTGTTCTCCAGCTCCTGAGCCCAAGTGGTCCAACTGCCTCGGCCTCCCAAACTGCTGGGATTACAGGTGTGAGCCACTGCGTCCGGCCACACCTGGACTCTATGCTAATTTGGAGTGGCCTTTCAGGGGCCAGAGATGGGGCATCAGGTGAAGGCTTTTAACATCAGCTGTGCTGATGGTCCCCCAGGTGGGCCACGAAGACACAAGGAAGAGGCTTTCAGCCTCCCTGCCTGTGCCAGGCCCTGGAGGTAGTCCAGTGAGCTGGGCTGACAGTGACCCGGGGCGCCCTTACCTTCAGGTCCAGGGCCTCTGCCCATAGCGAGTCACATTAGGGCTGAGGGTCTGTGGCTTCCTGAGAGGAGGTGCTGACTCACTTCCTTTCCCTCCTGGTGCTCCCTGGTCTCTGTGTCCTCAGCAGTTCCGTGGGGCCAGCCAGGGACTAGCTGGGGAGTCCAGGCCTCCTGACACAAGTGGGAATGAAGGCAGCTAGAGACAGCCCCCGCCTGCGTGAGGAAATCCCCTCTGAGCACAGGGAGAAGAGGGGAAGCCCACTTTGTGGCTGTGCAGTCATGCCAGACCACAGAGGCGCGCTCTCTCTCTCTCCCTCTCTCTGCTTGCTAGGGAGCCACAGAACGCTTCTGCTTCGCTGGTGACAGATGCACCTGAGGCGGGCGGTGTGGCAGGTGGCCATGAGCAGGGGTGTCGGTCTGAGTCTTGGGTTTGACTCTGTAGCTGCCTGGCTGGGTGGCCTTGGCACATCACTTCCGCACTCTGGCTCAGGCTCCTTGTGGATATCAGTGGTCCCCACTTCATAGTTGCTGTGAAGATGAAACATGAACGCATGCAGGAGGCTTGGCTCACTGGTCCGAGCTGTGGTGACGATCGCTGATAGAGATGGCCCAGCCGAGCCTCACTTTCCCTCCCTCCTCTAAGGTGTCACGCAGGCAATGACTGTCCTACGCACTGTCCAGGGTGCCCGGGTACCGGGAGAGGCCTGCCCTGCCCACCTCTGTGATCAGCCATATTCTGGCTTTGTCAGTGTGACACTGAGGAGGTGGCTGTGGACTCCCTGCTGGTAGGCGTCCCCCACGCTTTGTGAGCTCCTGGGAGAATACAGGCTACAGTGTCCCAAACTTGAGTTCTTGTCACTCATGTAAAACCAGGGATCCCTTGCTCCTCTTCTCCACTTGCCTCATCTGTGTGGGGCAACCTGCTTTATGGTTTGTGTGTGTGTGTGTGTGTGTGTGTGTTTTCTTTTAAGACTGAGTCCGGCTCTGTCGCCCAGGCTGGAGTGCAGTGGCACGATCATGGCTTGCTGTGCAACCTCCACCTCCTGGGCTCAAGCGATTCTTCCACCATAGCCTCCTGAGTAGCTAGCTGGGACTACAAGCGTGTGCCTCCACACCTGGCTGATTTTTCAATTTTGTTGTAGAGACAGCTGCCCAGGCTGTTCTCAAACTCCTGGGCTGAAGTGATCTTTCCCGCCTCAGCCTCCTAGAGTGCTGGCACAGTGCCTAGCCCTTATTTTTTGTTATTGTTGTTTCGACACAGGGTCTTGTTCTGTCATCCAGGTTGGAGTACACTGGTGAGATCGTGGCTCTCTATAGCGTCTACCTCCTAGGCCCAAGTGATCTCCCACCTCAGCCTCATGAGTAGCTAGGACCAGAGGCGCACACCACCATATTTGGCTAATTTTTGTATTTTTTTTTTTTTTTTTTTTTCACCGTGTTAGCCAGGATGGTCTCGATCTCCTACTTTTGATAATAACCTTAATTTTTTTAAAATGCTGTAAATAAATCAGTTCAGTCTTTGCCAATTTGGCCAACTTTTTTTTTTTTTTTTTTT
>NW_012114253.1:3073777-3089537 GCF_000951035.1 Colobus angolensis palliatus | reverse complement strand
AGAGATAGGGTCTTGTTATGTTGCCCAGGCTGCCAGGCTGGTCTCAGCCTGCTGGGCTCAAGCTGTCCTCCCGCCTTGGTCTCCCAAAGTGTGGGGATTACAGGCATGAGCCATCGCTCCTGGCTACAACCTGCTTTAAATTAGATGAACTTGATGGGCCTGGCCTCAGCGGATCCTTACAGAGTAATTTACAATAATAACAATAAATTAGGACCAACCTAAGCGTTCAAGAGTCGTAGGAAAAGATAACATGGAGGGCTCAGTTCATCACACTGTGTATGAACTCACTGAACCCACACAAAAACCGTATGTGGGAGGAGTGCTCTGAGGACCCCATTTCCAGATGAGAGGGCTCAGGCACAGTAAGGCTGAGTCTTTGCCCAAAGTCTGGCATGAATGGGTGGTGAAGCAGGGATTTGAACACACTCGTCCCTTCTGCAGATCCAGCGTGCTGTCTGCACGTGTCTGTAGCTGGCATGTGTTTGCTGTGATCCGTGTACCTAGGGGCTGATTGGGTCCTGGTGAGTGAGGATTATGTCTTTGCCCTTCTCTGGTTCCGGGCGAGGCACCCGGTGAAAAGGCTGGGCTGAGCTTAGTTTGGGATGACCATGAATAGGACCTGGACCTCCCAATGCTGAAAGCCTCCTCTCTTCCTCCCTGTAGAACCCTTGCCGGCCTCGGAACACCAGCACCCTCCCTCCCGTGCAGACCCGCCTGGCTGGGGCCTCCTCCTCCACAGCCATGGTCTGGAAGAAACTGGGCTCCCACAACTTCTCCAGTTGCCCTAATGGCTCCATCCAGTGGATATGGGATGTGCTGGGTGAATGTGCCCAGGATGGCTGGGATGAGGCCAGTGTGGGCCTGGGCTTGATCTCCATTCTCTGCTTTGCTGCATCTACCTTCCCGTGAGTAGTGTGTCTGGGTGGCAGGACCAGGGCAGGGCTGTGGGGTTGGGGCAGTGGCTCCAGCTACTGCTCAGAGAGGGGTTGCCTGGTGGGTCCCAGGCCTCTCCAGACTGGAGGCTGGGTGTGCTCCCTTGATTTCCTACCCACCCAGGAGGGACCTGCACTGGTCCCTCCCACAGGCCAGACCTTGTGCTGGGCGATGCTGATGCAGAGATCATCACCTTTGCAACAGTTTACTGAGTACCCGCCACATACCTGGCTTGCTTCTAAGCACTTGCTGTATTTCTACCTCATTTAATCCTCACAACAACCTTGTGAAATAGGGACAGTTACCATCCATCTATTTTACAGATGAGAGATCCAAAACCCAGAGAAGTTAAGCAGTTTGCTTTAGGTGGCACAGCTGGTCAGAGATGGGGCGGGAGAGTGGGAGGGCTGGAACGCATCAAACATAGCCTCTGTCCTCCAGGCTTTGACAGTCAGGTGGTGGAGATAGCTTCAGGGAACACAACATTGCGTGGCCGCTGCTGTGATCGGGGAGCGAGGACACGATGCACAAGGGTCAAGAGCATCCTGACCTGGGCGTGTCACCTCACTGCTCTGAGCCTCAGTTTCCTTGCTTGTGTCATAGAAATGTTGTTACCTAATTGAGACAGCTGCTATGAAGATGGCATGTGGGTGTGTAGGGAGAGCTGTCCACTCAGGATCTTCACACAATGTTTGCACAAGCCTGAAAGCTGTCAGTGGTGACACTGCTATTATTTCATTACATGAAGCACAGAAGAGGGACACCCACCCATCTGCAGAGGCGGAAGAATATTACAGTCAGGAAGGACCTGGAGGCCAGGCACAGTGGCTCACGCCTGTAATCCCAGCACTTTGGGAGGCTGAGGCAGGAGGATCACTTGAGGTCGGAAGTTCAAGACCAGCCTGCCCAACATAGTGAGACCCCATCTCTACCAAAAAAAAAAAAAATTAAAATTAAAAAGAAGAAGGGAGCTGGAGGTGTTGGCATCTAGGCTAAAAGCCGAGGATAGGACAGCATTGAGGAGTGAGAGCCAGGGGCTGAGTGTGGAAGAGCAGTTCAGGCAGAGGAAGCAGCAGATGTACAGAGAAGGGGCAGCTGTGTTTATATGGCGGACAGAGTGTGTAGGGGTCAGGGCAGGGAGAGGTGAGGTCACAGGAGTCATCATAGACCCTATGGCCTAAGGGGCCTGCTGTGCGTTAAGAAATGTGCTCTTTATCCTGAGGGATAAAGACAAAGGTTTGATCGGGGGCTTGACATTGTTTTAACAGCTTTATTGGGAGAGAATTCACATTTCATATAATTAACCCATTCAATGTAGAAGTTATGTTAGTATAGCCACAGAGTTGTGTAACTGTCACCACAACTATTTTTAGGACATTTTCGTTAGCCCAAATGGAAAGCCATGCCCATCAGCAGTCATTCTTCATTCCTCCCAGACCCTCTCAGTCCCTGCCAGCCACTAGTCAACTTTCTGTCTCTGTTGATTTGCCTCTTCTGGACATTTCATGGTTCGTATAAATGGAATCACACAAGACCTTTTGTGATTGGCTTCTTTCACTTAACATAATGTCTTCAAGATTCATCCATGTCATAGCATATATCAAAGCAGTACTTCAGTCCTTTTTGTGGCAGATACTGTTTTACTCTGTGTATGCCACATTTTCTTACCCATTCACCCATTGATGGACATTGGGTTGTTTCTACTTTGTAGCTATTATGATTAATGTTGCTATACACATTCATGTATTTTTTTTTTTTTTTTTGAGATGGAGTCTCACTCTGTCGCCCAGGCTGGAGTGCAGTGGCCAGATCTCAGCTCACTGCAAGCTCTGCCTCCCCGTTTTATGCCATTCTCCTGCCTCAGCCTCCTGAGTAGCTGGGACTACAGGCGCCCGCCACCACGCCTGGCTAATTTTTTTTTTTTTGTATTTTAGTAGAGACAGGGTTTCACCATGTTAGCCAGGATGGTCTCGATCTCCTGACCTCATGATCCACCCGTCTCAGCCTCCCCATGTATTTTTTTTTGTCAGGTGCAGTGGCTCATGCCTGTAATCCTAGCATTTTGGGAGGCCGAGGCAGGCAGATTGCCTGAGGTCAGGACTTCAAGATCAGCCTGGCCAACATGGTGAAACCCCATCTCTACTAAAAATACAAAATTAGCCGGGTGTGGTGGCGCGTGCTTGTGGTCCCAACTACTCGGGAGGCTGAGGCAGGGGAATTGCTTGAGCCCACCAGGTGGGGAGGCTGCAATGAGCCAAGATCACACTACTGTGAAAAAATTGAATTTTTCTTTTTTCTTTTTTTTTTTTTTCGGTAGAGACAAGGTCTCACTGTGTTGTCCAGGCTGGTCTCAAACTCCTAGCTTTAAGCTATCCTCCTGTCTCGGCCTCCAAAGTGTTGGGGTTAAAGCCATGAGCCATCGTGCCCAGCATCGCTTGTTCTAAGAGTTATATAGATGTAACTCTTACATTTAGGTGTTTGATCCATTTTGTGTTATATTTTGTAAATGATACGAAGTAGGAGTCCAGCCTCATTTTTTTTTTTTTCTTTTTTGAGACAGAGTCTTGCTCTGTTGTTCAGGCTGGAGTGCAGTGGTGCAATCTCAGCTCACTGCAACCTCCGCCTCTTGGGCTCAAGTGATTCTCCTACCTCAGCCTCCTGAGTAGCTGAGATTACAAGCATGTGCCACCATGCCTGGCAAATTATTGCATTTTTAGTAAAGATGGAGTTTCACCATGTTGGCTAGGCTGGTCTCGAACTCCTGACTAGTGGTCTACCTGCCTCATCCTCCAGAAGTGCTGGGATTACAGGCATGAGCCACCGCACATGTGGATATCCAGTTGTCCCAGCGCCAGGTGTTGAAAAGACTGTCCTTCCCCATTGATTTCTCCGGGCACCCTCTCAGAGGCTTGACATTTTTACCGAGTTACCTTGTTCCACGTGCCATGTTGGATGTGGTACAGGTAAGCCAAACAGACATTGTCCTTGCCTTTGGAGAGCTTCCATTCTGGTACCCTTGAAAAGATAATCTGTGAGTGATGGGGAGGAAGGAGCAGAGTGACAGAGAGAGAGTGGAGGCAGGGAGGCCGCCTGGGAGGCTGTGGAAGCCTTCAGAAAGCATCAATGGTGAGGGGATTGGAGAGGCCCTTACCAGGCAGTCTGGACAGGTGTAGGTGACTGATGGGGCCAAGGGTGGGAGGCTCCCTGTCCAAGGGTGAGAGCTTCCTCAGGACTCTCTGAGTAGCTGGCTGGGGCTCCCCCTTTCTGCCTGGGCTGGTTGATTAAGCAGGGAGGGGATTGGAGGCCTGGGAGAGAGTCCTAAGTGATGGAGGGAGGGTGGCTGCCCCCCTGGTCTTCCCTAGGACTCTGTCTCTCCTGAGTGGGACAGAATCACTTTCCTGCAATTGATGAAGGCACGTTGAGTCATAGCATCTTAGGTGGAGCTTTACTGTAAGGGCCATGGGATAAACCTTAATTCAGGGCCTTCTCAGTGCTGGGCCTATGCTCGTCACTCCCCCTATCCTCAGGAAATTTGAGTGAATCTGGGAGGGATGGGGATGTCAAGTGTTACAAAGGAGGAAGGAGAAGATACCACTGGAGCTCATGTCAGGGGAGGCCCAGAGGAGGAACCGACATTTCCTGAGATGGGAAAGATGACTCCGAGGCCTCTGGGCCTGAGGAGGGGTGGGCGGGACATACGACACCAGAGCTGGGAGGAAAACAGCCGTCCTGGGGCGACGAGCCTGGGGCCTTGGAAGGGCCCCCTCTCAGAACGGGGGTCCTTGTCGAAGAGCACTGGAAGACTCTGACCATTTTTGGTGACACTGGGATTTTAGTTTTTTTATTTGTTATTAAAGACAATTTTTTTTTGAGACAAGGTCTCACTTCCAGGCTGAGGTGCAGTGGTGCAGTCCTAGCTCACTGCAGCCTCAACCTCTTGGGCTCAAGTGATCCTCCCACCTCAGCCTCCTGAGTAGCTGGGACCATAGGTCCCCACTCCACATTTGGCTAATTTTTTTTTTTTTTGGTAGAGGCGGGGTCTTGCTGTGTTGCCCAGGCTGGTCTGGAACATCTAGGCTCAAGTGATTCTCTTTTCTCAGCCTCCTGAAGTGCCAGGATTACAGGTGTGAGCTACCACGCCTGGCCTCCAAAGTGTTGGGATTATAGGCATGAGCCACTGCTCCTGGCTGAGATGGGGGTTTTAGAAAGATTTCTGAAAGGGAGGATTCATCTGAAAGGAGGGAGGCTTGTTAGGAGGCTGAGGGAGGCGGATGGAAGGACTGGCTGTGGGAAGAACCCAGCCAATGTCCATTTCTTAGTTTCTGGCTTGGATCATGGATGGGATGAGCTGCCATTTAGTTAGTTTGCTTGTTTATTTTCTTTTTTGAGACAGGGTCTTACTGTGTTGCCCAGGCTGAAGGGCAGTAGTGTGATCTCAGCTTACTGCAACCTCCACCTCCTGGGTTCAAGCAATTCTCATCCCTTAGCTTTCTGAATCGCTGGGATTACAGGTGTATACCACCATGCCTGGCTGATTTTTTAATTTTTGGTAGAGATTCACCAAGTTGGCCAGGGTGGTCTCAAACTTCTGTCCTCGAGTGATTCACCTGCCTCGACCTCCCAAAGTGTTGGGATTGCAGGTGTGAGCCACCATGTCTGGCCACCATTTAGTTTCTTTCTGTCTATTTTCCTTCATGCATGCAGGTGGTTAAAAAGAAACTGGAACAGTAAATGGCAGTATGTATAATGGTTAAGAGCAAGACCGGAGGCTCAGGTAGGAGTTGAATCCGAGCTGTATGGCACAGCTTCCTCCAGGCCCAGTGAGGAGGTCATTGTGGTAGACTGGACAGCACAGGTATCTTGAGGACAGAATGAGTCAACACACAGAGGGCTCAGAACTGCCCTGGGCCTCAGTGCCACCGCCAGCTTTGGCTTCGTGCCCGCACCTGACCAGAAGTCCTAAGAGGGTCCCAGCACCGGGGACCTTTGGGAAAACAGCCAGGGGACCAAAAACCCACCACCTTGATAGTAGAGCTCCAGGCACCTCAGCCCCACCCTTCTCTGTTGCCCTCTAAAGAGAACCGGGCTGGGGTTCTGCCTGTCTTGGCTGCAGCTACTCCTGGAGACCCGGCGTGCCCAGGCCTTCGGCCCGTGTGTCCCTTCCCCAGCACCGGTCTTGTTGCAGTGCCCCTCCCTGCATCCATAGGAGAAAGGATCCGGGGTTCTATGCAGCGGTTCTCAGGGCCCAACACAAAACTTCAGGACCCTACATAAGCCCCAGATCCCCACTGGAGACCCCAGGGTGTGGTGGAGGAGAATCTGAGTAAGGCTGGGGCTTTCCCTGGAGAGAGGCATAGCCGTGGAGCCCTCGACTTAGAAGGGATTCCCCGGGAGACTCCTCCAAAGAGCTGAGAAGGCTCCTGAGGATCCTGCCCACGGGGAGGGTGGGCCCCCAGGCCATCTCCTCTCCATTACCGCCTCACTCCCCCGTGGTCATCTCTGGGCAGTGTCCCCTGTAAGGCGGCATTCCCTGTAAGGTGGCCTGAACATGCATCTCCTCCTCTTCCTCTTCCACAGCCAGTTCATCAAAGCCTACAAAACGGGCAACATGGACCAGGCGCTGTCCCTGTGGTTCCTCCTGGGCTGGATCGGCGGAGACTCCTGCAACCTCATCGGCTCCTTTCTTGCTGACCAGCTGCCCCTGCAGGTGGGCCGGTACCCGGGCAGGGTGGCGCTCACCCTAACCCAGGCTCACCCTGCAGGGTTGCCTGAGGAGATGCCAGGCTCTTTGGCCCGCCTGATCTCCAGAACCCTGACCCGTCATTGCCTCTTGTGAGGGCCCATCCTTCTGTCTGCCGAACTGCGGCTGTGGGCAGGCCACTGCTCTTCTCTGGGCCTCAGTTTTCCCGTCTGCAGTATGAGCATGTCTAACAGGAAGGTTTCCAGTCTTCCGCCTCCAGGGTGCTGGAATGCTGATGAAGCTTCCAGGGGGTGGGTGGGCCCCTCGAGGAGGAAAGGCGTTTTTCCGTGGGAGGCCCAGGTGCCATCCCGCTCTGTGGGCAGGCAGAGCTGGGGCTCCCAATCAGGAAGGCATTGTCTTCCCACGTGGGACCAGAAAGTTCTGACTGCCCTGGCGTCAGGCGAAACCAGAGCCATCACTTCACCGCGGTGTCCTGCTTTGTCCTGACTGCTGGCACTGACCGCCAGCTCATTGGCACTTCCTGGGCTAGATCCTTTCCTGGGCCTTTTGCCCACCTGTTCTGTCATTGCCAGGTGGGAACTGTGAGCTCTTCCTTGCCAGATAAGGAAACAGCAGCTCAGAGAGGCGAAGTGACTCGGTCAGGGTCACCCAGCTGGGATATGACAGAGGGCTGCCGGGGCGCGGTCCCAGATCCTGGCACTACGCCAACCCCCGGGCCCCTGCGTCTCTTACAGACCTACACAGCTGTGTATTACGTCTCAGCAGACCTGGTGATGCTGACGCTGTACTTTTACTACAAGTTCAGGAAACGCCCCTCTCCGTGTGAGTATGGGGACCGCTCTCTGTCAGATGCGCCACCAGCAGTGGGGGCCGTGGGCGACGGGGGCGCCTGGAGTGTGGGAGGAAGCGGGTTTCCCATGGCTGGGTGATAACCCGAACCTCGGAAAGGCTTCCCCAGGCCTTATCTAAGAGCCTGAGCCTTAATCAGCCAAGATAGAGACTTGAGGGCAGTGAGCGTATCCTGGCCCAGACCACAGGCCGGTTCCTCTCGCCCAGGGCCTCATTCAGCAGGCACAGCTCCAGCTCCTCCTCTGTGTCCAGCCCTGGGCTTGGAGCTGGGGAAACGAGGACAAGTCACACAGGCTGCCTCTGCCCCAGCCTTCAGGAGGAGCAGGAGACAAGGTCAGCTTGAGGCCATACGGACGTGGGGAGGGACCTGGGAAGGATTGTTTTTCTTCAGCATTTCTGCTTCGTATAACCCCTCCTGACCTCCCTGCCCTCAGCGTTTCACCTTTATAACTCTAGGAGAAGGGTACTGTTGTACCCATTCAACAGATAAAGAATTAAAGCTCAGAGAGGTTAGGTCACTTGCCCAAGGTCACACAGCCCCTGAGGGGCAAGGCGGGGACTCAGCCTCCCCCTGCTGCCTGCCACTCAGCCATCTAACCTCAGCTTCCCTCCTGCCTCGTGTGCAGTGTCTGCCCCCATCAACTCCATGCTGCTGTTCCTCATGGGGACGGCGTGCGCCACACCGCTGCTGAGCGCTGCTGGGCCTGTGGCTGCCCCGAGGGAAGCCTTCCGGGGACGGGCGCTCCTGTCGGTGGAGCCGGGCAGCAAGGTGAGCCGGGGGTGTGGCGGTAGAAGGGATGGAGGCTGGCTCGTCCCCAGGGCTCTCCCCAGCACAGCCTCGTGGGCGCTAAGTGGGGAGGGGGACCACCTCTGGCTCCTACGCGATACCAAGTGCCCCCTTCTGCCCCACAGCCCTTCACCCGGCAGGAAATCATTGGCTTCGTCATCGGCTCCGTCTCCAGTGTGTTGTACCTGCTCTCCCGGCTGCCTCAGATCCGCACCAACGTGAGCCTCCAGCAGGGGCTGGGTGGGGCCAAGTAGAGGAGAGCCGGCCTGGCCACCCGGGCCCTCTGGGCTAAGGAGTAGCACGGCATAGGAGCCTTGGTTCAGAAAGCCTGGGCTACTCCCACTGTTGGCTGGGGCAAGTTAATCCAGTCTCTGAGCTTCCATTTCTGCTTCTGGAAAACAGGCGTGATGTGGCCTGCCAGCCAGGCTGCAAGAGACCCATGTGTGTCTTGGAGGAGTAGGAGTTCAGGGGAAGGTGAGGGGCTGAGCTTGGAGACCTGAGGGGAGAGGAGAAGCTGGGGAGTCGGGGAGGGGAGGCTTGCTGGGCAGCAAGAGCCTGTGTGGAGTGGAATGCAGGGTGGCATGGGGCCAGCAGGCCTGGCACAGCCACGGTCTCCTGTGGACCCGGGCAGGGCCTGGGAGGGCTTGTCTGTGGGTGAGAGGAAGCTCTGCTGTGTGTCGGGCCCATGTCAGATACTGGGCACCCAGAGAGAGAGGAGCTCAGGGCAGGTGCACTGTGGTGGGGCAGGTGGACATGTGGACAGTTACAATCCAGAGTGACAGGAGGTCTGTTCGAGATCTCTGACCCAAACTCCTTCTGCCTCAGTTCCTCCGGAAGTCCACCCAGGGGATCTCCTACTCGCTGTTCGCGCTGGTGATGCTGGGGAACACGCTGTATGGGCTGAGCGTGCTGCTCAAAAACCCCGAGGAGGGCCAGAGCGAGGGCAGCTACCTGCTGCACCACCTGCCCTGGCTTGTGGGCAGCCTGGGCGTGCTGCTGCTCGACACCATCGTATCCTTCAGGGCGTGTGGGGCTGGTGGTGGAGGTGTGGGCAAGGAAGCCCCTGCCTGTGCACAGCTTCGGCACTCATCCATCTCTCCCTCCCTTCATCCGTCTCTCCCTCCCTTCATCCATCCGTCCCTCCCTTCATCTGTCCGTTCCTCCCTTCATCTATCCGTCCCTCCCTTCATCCGTCCATCCCTCCCTTCATCCATCCATCCATCCCTCCTTCATCCGTCCGTCCCTCCCTTCATCTGTCCATCCCTCCCTTCATCCATCCATCCATCCCTCCCTTCATCCGTCCGTCCCTCCCTTCATCCGTCCATCCCTCCCTTCATCCATCCATCCATCCCTCCTTCATCCGTCCGCCCCTCCCTTCATCTGTCCAGCCATCCCTCTCTCCCTCCCTCCCTCCATCTGCTCACCCAGTTGTGCACACCTGTGTGCTGGGCACCCAGCCGGACCCTGGAGCCATGAGTGAGCAGGAACAGCCATGCGTGCCTTAGAAGCTTACAGTTCGGGGGAGGGGCAGAGAGGACACAACGTTATCATCAGAGAATTAAGTGGCACCAGGTACTGCAGAGAAAAACAAAAGCATCTAGCCAGGGGCTGTCCTGGTTAAAGTGGCAGCAAAGGCCCCTGTAAGTCTCACTGAACCTGTGACCTGACAGAGAAGGAGAAGTTAGTCAGGTGAAGGCAGGAGAGGAATGTTCCAGGCTGTGCGGATGAGAGCTGGAGTGTGGAGACACACATGAGTTGGTCAGACAAACCTGGGTTCAAATCCTGGCTCCTCCCCTGCTTCCTAGCTGTGTGATGCAGGGCACACGGGCAGCCTCTCTGCTGCTGTCTTCACCTCGGTTAACAGCTGCTGTCTCATCCGGATACTGTGTAAGACGAGGTATCTGGAAACACTCCCCACAGGACCCCGTGATCAATGAGGGCTCAGAAAGTGTTTGCTGAAGGCTGGACAGAGCGTTATCTGGGTCTCATCTGGGAGAAAGTAAACATGGCCTTTGTTTTAATATTTGCTAAGTCCCTGCTGGGTGCAGGGAGAAGTGAAAGTTTAGGCTCTTGTGCCCCCAAAATGGCCCAGCCACCTGGCAAGCTCCAGGATGCCACAGGGTGAGAGGAAGAGAAGATCCTGGGCCAGAGTCGAGGGAGGGAGAAGTCGCTGCTGGGCTTGGAGACAAATGGAGCTTGGCTAGGGCTTGAGGAGCCAGACGGGCGTTCTGAATGGAGGGCACAGCTAAGGTAGAGCCAGGAGGTTATGGCTGGCCCTTCCCAGCTGCGGCGTGGGGGTGGGAGGGAGGGGAGACGGAGGCAGCTCCCGGGAGTGGAAGGCCCCCAGGGGCGGGTCCAACCCAGTCTGCTCAGCTTGGCCTTAACCGCGGACCCCCAGATCTCCATCCAGTTCCTGGTGTACAGGCGCAGCGCCGCCGCCTCGGAGCTTGAGCCTCTCCTCCTCCCCAGCTGACCGAGGCCGGCGGGGACCACCGGATGCCACACCAGGCAGGGGGAGGTGTGGGCAGTGATGGTGCTGCGGCTCTGCATCAGTGTGTGGGTGGCCTCTGGATCCCCCATGGACCCAACCGTCCCCTCTGGGAACACACCTTCAGGTAGACCCTGAAGCCTCGAGGCCGGGGCTGGAGCGGAGACCCCAGGGCCTCTCAGGAGACAGGCTGCCCCTCCTACCACCTACCTCATTCTGCCTGCTCACCCCAGGGGCCACAGCTGCAGCCTGCTGGACTCAGGACTGACCTGTCAACTCCAAACAACCGAGTAAACAGGCCGGGTGTGGTGGCTCACACCTGTCATCCCAGAACTTTGGGAGGCAGAAGCAGGTGGATCACTTGACGTCTGGAGTTCGAGACCAGCCTGGCCAACATGGTGAAACCCCATCTCTACCAAAAATACAAAAATTAGCCAGGTATGGTGGCGCACACCTGTAGTCCCAGCTACTTCGGAGCCTGAGGCAGGAGAGTTGTTTGAACCCGGGAGACAGAGGTTGCAGTGAGCTGAGATCGTGCCACTGCACTCCAGCCTGGGTGACAGAGTGAGACTCCATCTCAAAAAAATAAAAAAGACAACCGAGGAAACGGTACCTCCCCACGAGACCTGCTTCTGTTGCTCCTTCCCCAAGGTGCTGGGGGATCAGGGCTGCTTTGGGGACCAGTGGTGGATGTGGATGGGGATCCAGGATGAGCCAAGCAGAGGGGACCACATCTGCCTGTAGCCCGGGCCCAGCCTCCTGGGGCCTCTGGTTTCTTTAGCCTGCTTCTCTGTGCCCTCTTCTGACAGGCCCCACACCTCGCTGTGGGGACGCAGCAGGGACAGAGACTCCCCACGGGGAGCCTGCCCCTCGGTGCGCAGGAAGAAGCAGAGTGGTTAAGGTTCTGTCGGATCTGGGTTCTGCGTTGCAGCTCCTCGGTGCCTAGCTTATCTCACCTGTGAAATGGACAGTACTACCACTTCCTGTGTCCCTTCAAGGATTACATAAGATGCTGACATTATGGAGTTTAGCCCCAAACCTGGCGCATAGTAAGGGCTCAATAAAGGTTAGCTTTGAGGACTTTTAGTTGGAGAAGAGGAGCAACCAGATCTCCTTGGAGATCAGGGAGAGCCTCCTGGAGAAGGTGACAGGTCAGAAGGATGAGCGGGAGATATCAAAGGGAAAGATAGGATTGAAGGCAGGAGGAAGAAGTGGCGGGTACAGAAGCAAGGTGGGAGGGTGGAGAGGAAGGCAGGGCTGAGCCCTGAGTGCTTCCTGGACCCCCAAACTCAATGTTTTCCGGACCCTGTTTTTTTATTTTTAAAATTCTTTGAGCCCAGGCTGGAGTGCAGTGGTGCGATCATAGCTCACTGCAGCCTGGAACTCCTAGGTTCCAGGAGTCCTCCCGCTCAGCCTCCCGAGGAGCTGGGACTACAGATGCTCACCACCACGCCTGGCTCCACACCCTGTCTCATTCCACTTTGCTGGGGGTCATGACCCTCAGGTGCTTGGAGCACAGAGGCGCCAGGTACCCACCTTGCCGGCCTGATCTCACCCCACACACCCAACCCTAGCTCTGGAAAACCAGAACTAGGGACTTGGGGCATCCGGTGGGGTAGGTTTGGGGAGAGAAGCTGCGTCTCCAGAGTGAGCCTTGCCTTTAGAATCTCGCTTCCCAAACCCGGAGAAGGGAGATAGCGCCGCGGTCATTCTGGCGCTGCAGATACTTGGTGAGTGCAGCCCTCCGCTCGGCCTTTGCCGTGTCAGACACCTGGGCTGTGGTGAACCAGCTCCAAGACCCTGCCTTCCAGGAGAAGAGATGGTTACCATGACCAGAGGGTAGAAAGGTCAGGAAATGAGCAGATGAGACCAGCCCCAGGAGAGTCAATCAGGGAAGACTTCTCAGAGGAGTGGCCTTTGAGCTGGATCTTGAAGGCAGAGGGGAGGGCAATTCAGGAAAAGGGAGGGGCAGGTACAAAGGCCTCGAGTTGGGTGTCTGGGCTGCTTCCAAGGCGGGGCTGCTTACAAGGAGCCTGAAAAGCCACACCAATGCCAAGGACAAGGTCCTGGGGCACACCCAGCAGCAGCCTAGCAGCAGGGGATGGGGTTTGGTCGGGGGAAGAGCCTTTTGCTGGAGAGAGGAGGCGAGACACACCTCTGAGACCCAGGTGAGCAGAGAGGGCCAGTCTCCCCTGCCCCGTCCTCCTAGGGTCACCCACGGAGCCCGAGATGACATCTGGCATGCAGCTGTTAGTTGCACACTTGCTGTATGCGGGCTGCGTTGCCTGCCATCAGTGCGCAAGATCTCCCGTCTTCACAGCCAGCTCTGAGATGGGGGAGTTTTTATTTTTATTATTTTTTATTTTTTGTTTGTTTTATTTTTTTTTTGAGACAGAGTCTTGCTCTGTTGCCCAGGCTGGAGTGCAGTGGTGCGATCTCAGCTCACTGCAACCTCCACCTCCTGGGTCCAAGCGATTCTCCTGCCTCAGCCTCCTGAGTAGCTGGGATTACAGGCGCCCGCCACCACACCCAGCTAATTTTTGTATTTTTAGTAGAGACGTGGTTTCACCATGTTGGCCAGGCTGGTCTCGAACTCCTGACCTCAGGTGATCTGCCCGCCTCAGCCTCCCAAAGTGCTGGGATTAGAGGTGTGCCACCACGCCCAGCCAAGATGGGAGTATTCTTATGGCCATTTTACAGATGGGAAAACAGGCTCAGCGCAATTGAGCAACTTGCCCAGCTAGGAGCAGCAGCAACACGAGGCCCTCCAGCTGCGGGAGCCACCCCATGCCTGGCCAACGTTGGCGACCCGTGTCCCCTTCCTCCGTGCTGGGGGCCCAGGGCTTGTGGCAGTCCAGCTTCACCCTCAGGAGTGGCCCGAACCCTGCTGGGCCCGGGCTCCCTTCTCACCATCCTGAATAGTGACTTTGCTGAGCCTCTGGCCCTGCTGAGATTTCAGGGTAAGTTACCCCCAGGTCCCAAGCCCCAGCTTGCCCTAGGCTGTGCCTGCGTCAGGTGCCAGCCAGATGTCTTGCTCCACCTGGGTCTGGGACCTGGCTCCACACCAGTTACCTGGGATCAGTAGGTGCCCTTTCAGCCTGAAGATCTGGGGGCACAATATGGCCACATGAGTGCCATGTGTGGGCCTGAACTGGTGCCGGGTGGGGAAGAGTGAGACGGGATAACACAGCCCCTGCCTGGAGGCCCTTCTCTGATAGGCTGATGTAATCCCTCCCTCCTGGGAAACACCAGCTTTTGGGGTGATAGCACTTTCAGGCAGGAGCTATGGTTCCTTCCTCCCCCTGGGCAGTGCCCTGTGAGATGGAGGCAATACAGCCCCTACCCTCAGAGAGCAGCTGGCCTACAGCTCATCCAAACCTCAGTCTCCTCTCCCTTGGAGGCCTCATTCCAGTGCCCCAAGGAGGATTCAAACTGCTGGGGCTGGAAGAACTTGGTGGCCTGAGTCCCTGGAGCCCTGTTGAAGGAGCTGGTGACATCCAGATGCTGGAGGCAGGTGGCAGGGAGCACAGACTTTGTGTCCTGCACACTGAGCTCCAAGTGTGCCCCAGCCACTGTGAGCCTTGTGACTTGAGCAGACGTCTGAAGCCGTTTCTTCATCCCATGAGACCAATAACACCGTCTGCCTCAAAACATAGCCGTGATCAAGATGAGCACGGAGGCTTGTGTCCCGGCACCTGGCACACAGTAAGTGCCTGGTAAATCAACAATGGCTATATTTGCTTGTCACCAGGGGGCTTACCAATGCCTGGAACCTCCCCCAGGTTCCTCCCGAAGAGAAGGGCCAAGGCGGGGCATGATGGTTCACGCCTGTAATCCCAGCACTTTGCGAGGCTGAGGTGGGAGGATCACTTGAGCCGAGGAGTTCAAGACCAGCTTGGGTAAGATAGCAAGACCCCATCTCTACAAAAATTTTAAAAATTACAATAAAGGTGAATCTCATCAGTGGGATTCTGCCACACCGAATGGGCCATGGTTGCTGATGGCAAACATGTTACCAAGTTAAACGCCTCCGCAGGTGGCGTTTCTTTCTCCCTGGCTCACACCTCCTGCTCCTTCCTGCAGGTCACGGGATGGCAGAATGCTCATCTCCAGGTGTGGCCTGAAGGGAAAAGTGTGGATATTTTGGTGTGGTCAAGGAAATGGAACTATGCTAACCAGTTGCCGTTGTCTAGGAAGGGCTGGCTCCCTTAGGACGCCCACACGGAACATGAGGCTGGGCCAGGCACCCCCAGAGGTCCCTGCCTTGGCAGGTTCTGTTTTACCTGTTGAACGAGACACTCTATGGGGAAGTGACATGCGCAGTGCCTGGCCCAGCTGCTTCGCTTCCTCAGGTTCCGGGGATGGGATGGGACAGAAAAGCTGGCTTCTCAGTTGGTGGCATTCTCCAGCAAAGCAGAAGGGATGGTCCTGGCAGCTCCGTGCTCAGCACTGGACCCCATGCCCTCCCTGGCTCTCCCAGCCCGGAGGTCCCATTGGTTATCAAACCTGGTTTTTTGTTTTTGTTTTGAGACAGAGTCACTCCGTCGCCCAGGCTGGAGTGCAGTGGTACGATCTTGACTTACTGCAGCCTCCACCTCCTGGGCTCAAGTGATCCTTCCAATTTAGCCTCCCAAGTAGCTGGGACCACAGGCGTGCACCACCACACCCAGCTAATTTTTGTATTTTTGGTAGAGATGGGTTTTCGCCATGTTGCCCAACAGGCTGTTCTTAAACTCCTAAGCTCAAGCAATCCTCCCACCTTGGCCTCCCAAATTTGCTGGGGTTCCAGGTTTTTGAAGCCACAGCCAAGACAACATGGCCTTCCATTCTTGAAGCTGAGGAAGGGAAGAAAGCCACAACCTCCACCACTCTCCACCCTTCCTGTCTGACTTGGCTTTCATTGGAGCTGAATGGCTCCGATGGGGACCCCAGAGGTGCTGGGTGACAGCCAGGTGCAAAGCCTCAACTACCCCAGATGGTAGAGCTTTTTTTTTTTTTTTTT